>NW_012027386.1:30856-34403 GCF_000956235.1 Wasmannia auropunctata
AAGATTGAAAGTATTTTGTATTTTGTATTTCAAATCAAAAGATTGAAAGTATTTTATATTTTGTAATTCAAATACTAACATTCCTAGTATTTTGTATTTTGTATTTTAAATACTTTAATGGTGTATTTTGCCCCATAGTAACTTGCCCCTCCTTGTTCTTTCAGATTTTTTGTGAGAAAAGGTGGATTAAATATGATAGTAGATTTTAAGGTATAAAGTACATTTTGTGATATTGAACTTCATATATTCTCAAAAAAATTACAAATGACGATGATTGATATGACTCGTATAAAGTTGAATGCTCCTATATCCAATACCGAAATGTTGTACAGAAAAGTTCATAGTCACCGTAAAAAGCCACAAAAAGATCATTACTTCGTACATTTCTTGCTTTCAGGACCGTCAACCGGCGAAGACGCAGAAGTTAGTGTTCTTTCGCCAGCACAATCAATCATAAGAATCCCAACACCTAAAGAGGAACGTCGCTACGCTTCTTTATTAACGTTGTAAAAAGCGCTGCAGCTTCAAATTGTCTTTTATTCTCTTTTTGCAGATATACGCTATATTGTACAATACGATTTACGACAATCACAGTTAAAGAAAGATACATAATATAATATGGTGCACATATAATTACAAGATAAATTTAAATAAGCATAAATTCAAAATTATGAAATTATAAATTATGTAGAGAAAAATTTTAAATTGGATAAAAATGCATATATTATAATATATTACGTTACGTTAAGTAAAATTTGGGTTACAATCGCATTATTTCTTTTCTCTTATAACAAACTTTGTAATGTAAATGACCTCAATTTCCATTACCTTTATTGATTCGTAATACAGTAGGTTAATGCTAATATGGGATTGTAATGTCATAACGTAATGATACCATCTAGTCATATGCGCATAATTTAAAACAAATTTCATTATTAATTCCGTCTATTAATTAGTACTGTGTAATTTTCGTAGTAGCAGAGAACTGTCAAGGATGATGGTAATAATAAAGTCGTCGAGAAAACTTTTGTGCCAACTTTCTTCATAATTCTAACTTTATGGTTTACATGTAATATAGTATACTGTTATGTACAAGATAGATATTACGAATTAAAGCTCAATTTTGTTCGAAATCTTTATGCATGTTCTTTTCGCGTCATCCATAATAAGCATTTTAAGCTTGTTTATAAAAATAATATAAATATTAAAATAAATTTTAAATTTACAAAGAAAATTTTAGCTAAGGTTATTAATAAAATACTAAGTTTGTAAACTATAATAAAAAGTTATCACAAAATTATAAAGTCGCATACCTACACTTTTTATTTTAAATAAATTTGCTTTTCAATTAAAATTTGAAATTATAGGTGACAATTTTTTAACTTTTATGTGTTTTTAAGGTATTAATCAAGAAAATTTACAAAGCAAATTTGAAATAATACACACACAATCGCGACGATCCACAATACCTTTCAGTTTTCCAGCAATTCAAATCTTGGGTGTATATCTCAATATAAGTTCAATTTTCTTAAGTTCTTTTGATCTAGTCGTATTCATTGCAAGACAGAAGGATAATTGTAAAAAAAATAACCTTGCCATTTACTAAAGTAAATGAGATAAAACGAGTTTATTTTTCAAACTGAGAATTTTTTTTCAAAATTATATAAAATAAAATGTGACAGAATCAAAGCTGAAAATTGAAAATGCACATCTGTTCCATAAATTCTCGAAGCAATGGAAAATAAAATAAAATTTCTAGAAGTGATGAAAACAGATAGTATCAGTTCTATACATCGTAAATTCAATACATGTGCAGGACAATAATATAATGAGCGAATAAGGACGAAAATTGATTTTTGAAAATTGCAAAGAAATATTAATTTTTTATTTACTTTTAAGACTTTAAGATTGAAAGACAAATTTCTTTATCTGTAAATAAAATTTGTCCTTACCAGCCTTGAGTTATTGGATACAATCATTCATTTACAAATGTTCATTGAAGATTTATCGTCAGGAGAAACCGAAGAATTAAATCGAAATCATCAATTTTTCGGACCAACCAGTTAAAATAAATTATATTGCGACGCCCACGTTATTTGATAAAAATAAATATTCTTGACACGTCGCATAAAAAGAAGGAGATGCAAATTAAGCAACGGGAGAAAGTACTTTCGATAATCACCGACAGTTCTCCTCACGACGGACGTGAATATAGTTTACAATTTTTCTCCCATCTCGGCACTCGCGTTCTTGCACGCTGCATTTTTCCTTCAACGAGATTACGACGTCGGTGCAAGGACTTTACTCATGTTCTCTCGAAGAGGCCACCCCAAGTGACAAGGGTTGGTTACTGCAAGCCTGACGCGCTTAGTTCGTAAGACACCCATCACGGCATCGCAGCGACAGCACTCGGAGCTTTTCAGAGCTTTCCGAACTGTTGCGAGGCGCCCCCTGAGCAGCGTTTAATGCAGACGCTTAGCGAGAGCTTTAAGCTCGCTCTGACCTCTGACTCTTATTTTTAGCTCTATACTTCCATTCGCAATGTAATGAACGTTTACTTTAGAATTTCCTGAAACACTGATTTGCTTGACTCTCAGTCAATGCAAGATTTTTTATTCAAAGCTGTAAGAGCATATGACTTTTGAATATTTTCATGCAAATATCATTCAGTTTTGATTTCGAAATTTAAGTAATCTAATTTCAGAAAAAAATACCTGCTTAAAAAGATATAAAATTGAGAAATTTTATTTGATATAAAATAGAATTTCGCGATTATTGAACGTAAAGAAAATTTTGTTCTCTATTACGTATTTCTATATAGGTATTTTTCGGCAATTTAACTACAACATTTATTCGTAAGAGTATTTTAAACAATCTGTTAAGCATAATAGGTATTACAACAAATAAAATATCTAAACTATTTAAATTAGAAGAAAAATTATAGATCTGAAATTATTATAATTGCATTTTAATTTATAATATTGTATAGAGAAATTTTGTATAGAGAAAAAAGTTTATACACATAAAAAATACATTTTTTCACAAACTTCTTTATCGGAAAAAGCAAAGGTATAATATTTTGAAATATATATGGGCCATTCCACGTGAAGCGGATCAGTCATCTCTCAGAAATTTTTCTAATTTTGCACAAAGGTAGTACTTTGGGAGATAGAATTTTGTGTCAAAGGATTTTTTTCTTATTGCAAAATTAATCGAGATATAAACAATTAAAAATTAGACTGCTTTATTTTTCAAAAATTCATAGCTCTGTTAATAATAATGCTGACTGCTTTTTTTTTCAAAATACGCGAAAAATGTTCTAGTTTACGAGAAAAAAATGAAGATTCCAAAAATGTTTTGTTTTCCATTGTTTATTTAACAATAAAACTTTTCAAACAATTTTTTTTAACAATCGGGGAGAGAGTCGAAAAATCTGAAAAAAATATTTTTTTATATACTTTCAGTTTTCCTACATCTTAGAAAAAAAACCCCAAGAACGTGTTTTGCCTCGTTTTTACGAGAAAAAAAATTTTTTTAGTTCTTGATA
>NW_012027386.1:34700-36739 GCF_000956235.1 Wasmannia auropunctata
CTTCCGATCTATGCAATTTTTAATTGAATCGTTATTTTTTCTTAAAAGAAAGTTTATGGTAGCATATTTTACATTTATTGTGTATACATATTTACAATTATTATAAAAATTATATCAATATTTTCATCTCTGTCAAGTTTCCTAAATTGTACCTAACCTAACCAGCATAAGAGTTCTTATATCGTATCAGTACAATTTAGGAACACTAATGTATCTTTATCTTTAGATTACATGACATAATTAACATTATATTTATTTTAACACGATCGAAGCTGTTCTGTAGCAAGTCTGTAGAGGAAAAAACCGTCATTGACTTGTGTAAGCAAAACAGCTATATTCTTTGATAAATTACAATTAAAGTAGATATTAATTCAAGATTCTTTTATTAATCTTGTGTTTTTAATTATTTTCATTCATAAATTCAATAGTTTAGAGGGAGATATTGTTAATAAAACTCACAGGTACGATTTAGGCGACCGGTTTGCTGAATCGTGCTTTTGACAGCATGTTATAAAAAAGCTTAGAACAAATTAATTTGCTATTAGTGAAAGATTTAACATGTAATATTCGATGCCTTGAACATCAAGCTACAATTTCCAACGTTTGTTTGCATTCTAAATAGTACCAAATATGAAATATAACCAAAAATATCTTAAGTGATATGTATTTGGCAACTCTCCCCTATATAGTTTGTCGTTAAAGCATATATTGAATTGCTGTCAATGCAATTTTGAAAATGTTAAATTAAAAAAAACAGGGTGAAGAACAAACTGATTGGCCGAGAAAGAAATGTAGAAAACCGTTTTCATAATGAATGTTATTTGTCAGGACGTCCGCGGAACGAAATTCGCGTAATTGTAAATAACAGTTGACCCATTGGATGATTTTAATTTTATATATTTTGTATCAATTTTTTATACATTAGTACAGTTGTAAATTGTAAAAAATATGATAGAAGAAGTTTAATCAGAAAGGAGAAAATGATGTGAGTTTCAAGCTCATTTTGCAATATCAGTGTGATTCAAAATGTCTAAAAATCACAGACTGCTGCTTTTTCTACAATCTGTGTGTACATTTAATGAAGAATTTCCTCCTTTGATCAAAATTCTTGAAGTAATGAACGTCAAAATTGGATTACGAACAAAGATAGATGCCGACGAAGAAGATTAAGTTCGTTTACACAAAGCAGCAGTACGGCACACGTTGAAAGTGAAGCCAGGGACACAAAGGAAGAGCAGCGAGAAGACAAGAATTATTAAAGGGAGCAGATTTATTATATAGATTTGGAATTCTTGACTAGCTGTAACTGCTATAAATAACAAAAATTACATGCCATATACAAAAAAAATTTACTTAAAAAACTCTTTACTTTAAAACTTTTTCTCGAATCTTTCTTTAGTTTTGTGCAATTATCTTGAAAACTATTAGCAATATGAATTGATATGAATTTTTTGATGTATACTATTTTTTCCTTTTTTGTTGGAATTGGTATGATTATTATATATTTATTATTTCTGTTTATATATGAGTATAAGATTCTTATAATGCATGAAAAAAATTATTTACAGAAGTTCTTATTTTGTCAAATTTGGTTTTTTTATTTAATACTAGTTCCAGTGAGATAAAGCTATACTTCATCTTCTGTATATGAAAAGTTTTGATTTTTTGTTTTAAATATAAAAAAGTCGTTATCATATACTGCGCGTCTTTACACATATTTTGTAAGCTCTTGATGAGCAATGCATAACATACGAAAAAATCACATTTTTAAATTCAAAAAAATATTAAAATATGTTTTATAAATAAGTATGTAAAATAGTAATGAAAGAATATGAAGTTTGTGTATGGTATTAATTAATTAATTTGTTTTTGTCTTCCTAAAAATAAAAAAAAATGTTTCCAGTCTTTCAAACCAGCCCAGTAAGCAAGAAACATTAAAATAACATTTAGAAACGTTAATTTCATGTGCATTTTTCAAACATTTTTAAATAATATTATATAAATGTTTTGAAAATGTTATATAATAACATAGAATTTAT
>NW_012027386.1:37809-51724 GCF_000956235.1 Wasmannia auropunctata
TTATAGTAACGTCAGAAAAACTTCAACGCAACATTATTTATAACGTTATGGCACTCCCATTTCAACATTACCGATACCTCCAAATTGCGGTCAAAGGTTGTTCATAATGATGTTGTATACAACGTTAAATACAACATATTTGAAAACGTTACAATGTTATTGAATATCGTTGTAATAACATTATAGTAATGATTTTTTGCTTACTGGGAGGTATCTCCTTAAAAATGTAAAACACATAAAATTACTGACAAAACCAAATCTGACACTTAACACTAAAAAATCATATTGCGTTAAATACGTGCAATAAGAATACGATCTGTAACGTGTCTTAAATGCTGTCAATGAAGTGCTCGACCGATTTTTTGTAGATATCTCGGAATTATAGTTTTATTCTTGAGGTTTATTACCACTTCGTTACAAGTATATGTCAATGTGCCGAGTAATAAATTGACTTTACGAGCTTCCGAGAGTAAGAACATTTATTCCGATATCGAGCGAAAATATACGGTCAGCTTTGCTGTCTGCACCTTAACGAAACGATGCGAACACTTTCGTTATTTCTTCCCTAAGCCTTCAAGCAATCCTTATGACATATGGAAGTGGATTGAACGTCTTCGTGCTCTGAAATTATCGAAAATCATACCGCCGAAACAAAATACTCTATTTATAACAATTTACGTGTATTGGATACTTAGGTTAGAAGATCTTTCATTTTTATCAAATTAAATTTTAAAGAACAAAAGTTTGACAAAAATATACAATAAATATTTCTTTTTTAGAAATATGACAGTAAATCAATTATTGCGACATTTCAACCTTTAATATAAAATAGTTAGTGTAGTATTAAAATTCTACTAAATAAAAACCAAATCTTAATAAAATAAAGCAGAATTATATTGAATGTTTTAATTCTAAAATACAAAATTTATAAACAATTCTTTATCTTTTTATATGTATTTTCCTACATGTACGACTTTGATTTTTACACATAAAGTAACATTACGCTTTTTATTTCTTAACGTATATTCCCTGCGAAGCGAGGTAATATTTTTTTCCTAGGAGAAATAAGACACTTACGAGATGCAGTTATCTAGCAGTAAAGCAAATTTAAAGCCACCATTTGCTATCCCTTTGCACCATTGTCTTGACAATGCGGTCGTTGAAGAGTGATGGACTCGAATTATGTTTATATTCGCGCTAATGCGTGTCTATGTTTTATTGAGTCGACTCTTTTCTTATCTTCTATCGCGACTTTATTATATGGACACCTCGAAGGCAAAAGCGTCCTCTTCGTCGTTAAGGGCCGATAAGTATATAATACTTCGAGGGTTTGAAAATCCCCGACGATAAATTCTTGCAAGAAACATGTACACAGAGATGTCACGTGCTTTTCTATGTGGGACACATGCGACCTCGATTATTCTTGATTATGATAAATGCTGTATCTCTCGGCACTCCCATTCTAAGGTGTATTTTGTTTTTTTTTGTGCATCTTCTGCGTCACTTTCTAAAATAAATTATCCGTCATTACTTCATATGAAGAAAAACGACAGATGCTCTTGTCAATTACTTTGTTATCATCATTCAGCTTATTAAAATTATTTGTTCATAATATTTCAGCAATTGTGGCTGTTTTATGTATATATTTATTCAAATAAAGCGTAATTGTAAGCGTAATTGTAAGCGTAAGCAAAATATTGTACAAAGATATAAAGATGTGTGCATAGATTATTGTATTAAAAATTTCTTTTGCAATAAGATTGATCAATATTGATATATTGCAATTGCATTTAGTATAATTAAATTTAACCATATTTAATCAGACATATAATGTGTATGATAAAATCTCATTCATTTTTGTTTCATGATAATTTGTCTGTTTATATTAAACTTGTGTACGTCCTTTTATGTGACAATGAAAGACATCTAAACACCTTATTTTTAATTTTCTTTACTTTTTGTTTAATGCCTCCTTGAATATTTATCATGTAATTTAATCACATCTTTCATAATAATATGCACGAGTTATTTACCTCGCTTCTCTCGAGAAAGTTAAACTTATTTTGCATAACAGATCAGCATGACGGTTAAAAATTGATGAATCACATTTGTAGTACGGTTCTCATAAATATTTAAGACCAGTAACCATAGAGAAACCGATAATCAAAGAAGTGTTATTATTACGCAAAAATTAAATGAACGTCAAAACTATCTGGAAATGTTACACAAGACTTGTCAAATGACGCAATCGATAGATCAAAGTTTTAGCAAGTACATAAAAATTCATCATTTGCGGGACATTTTTAGGTCAATGCCGGATTGACGGATATTGATTAATCACTATTACACTTCAAGATACATATTTTTTTGACAAGGAAATACACTATACTATACTTCTTGTCAAGTAAATATCTTGATATCTATAACTGATACATATCCATGTCGCGACGTCCTGATTAACATAATAATATAAATGAATATTAAATTGCAGTGTAAATCTAAAAAATTAAATCTGAGATCTTGCTTTCTCCAAAATAATTATGCAACTTAATAAATTACACTTTAATTTCTATAAGCTTATTTTTTAGGATATGTTTTCAAGACGCGTGTTACATTATTTATATTCTATTTGTATTTAGTGTTAAGAACGAAAAAATAATAAATTTCAAATTTTTAATATTTTTAATTTCTAACAATATTTCTAATCTTCTGTAACAAATTTAAGAAAGCTCTAGTACTGTTCTTTTACTAACGCGGTCATAAACGAGAATCCGTGTCACTTTGTCGCTCCATCGCGCTCGTTAAATGAAGATAGTCTGACATAAATTTGCTGCCAATGTAAATGACATGGGTGAGCTTTGACAAAGGGGTGTGTTCGTGATTGGTTCTCATGGGCGCGGCAAAACACTGGCGACCATAGAGATTACCTATTCACTCTTTCTAGACGCTTCTTCTAGACCTCTCGAACCGCTTTGTTGTTGAACTCCTCCAACATTACTGAATCCTTTACCGTGTCGTGAATCCCGCACGAATCACTCGCCGAAAAGCGTGATTAAGCTTAAAATCTGACGAAAGGCTTTGTCGTGCAAAGCACAGAATATATAATGCAGATGTATTAATTAAAAGAAAATTTAATTCTCATAATTTTTCAGAATGTCTTGGAATAATTTAATTAAGTGTAAAGTAATAGTATTTAAAAATTCTAAATTAGTGCCTCATGAGTTAAGAATTATTAGTTAAAATGTCTCAAAACAGCAAAAGACAATTACATAAATTGAATAAGAAAAATAATGAAATATGTACTTTGCTTTCAAATTCTTTAGACAGTCGGTGTTAATTAATTACATAACCATTGATGTCAAAGCATAAATAAGTATTAAAACATTTTGGATTGCTTCAATATTTTCAATAAATTTATTTTTATGTTTATATTTATATTTATATTTTAAAATATACCTGAAAGGCCAATAGTTGTGTCGCTTTCGAGTTTCGGTAACTATCTTCAATTTACGAGACGCGCAATAGTGACAATCTCCACGATAGGATCGAAAGTTTTGCGGGCTGGGTGGGAGCATAGTCGCCGTAATCCAATTCTTTCTACCATCATTTTCCATCTTCTCGTCTTCCAACAACTAGTCAAGCGCGACTCTCCGGGTTTGCCTCCAGAAATTCCGTCAACTAAGCGAGTTCTTTCGCTCGTTGGAAACAAGAAAGCGGAGTTAATCCTGGGGGGATTGCGTCCACGGGCACTCTCAGGAGCCAAACGTAATTAAACAAATTAAAAGTTCAACTTCTACATAGCCCAGAGTTCCGCAAGGGAGCAATATCGCCCTGTCACTGTATCCTCCGTTCACTCTCACTGAATGAAGCAAAATAGAGAGAATTGATAGCTTTACGATCCGCAAAGTGTATTTATTGTAACTTCAAATTACACTGCAAATGATTTTTTTTATTTACATGATTATCATTTCAAAGAATATTGTTACGTAAGTAAAAAAAATATACACAGTATGCATGTAGTTTCGTATAAAATGAAAATTGATTATATATTATATCAAGTAAAATGCAATCATCATGAATCATATGTTACATCTTTAATAAATTATAAAATTAAATAATTAAAAAGTTTATTTTTTTAATTATCTAATTATCTAATTTTATTATTAAAATAAGTAATTTTTTAATTATTTGCTAAGTTGTGAAATCTTTGACTAATCACGATTTATTAAAGTTATTCAATCTTTTATATAATTTTATCAATAATCATATCGTCATTTACCCAATATTGAGAAGAATATTATTAGAAAAATCCAGTTTATATATACAATCAATTTAAGGATTTTGAAAAGAATAAAAAATGGAAAACATTCCAGATTCATTATTGTTCTTTTAGTGCCTTCCTTATTATTCCTGTTCTCATGTTTGTAAGAAAAAAATGCACAAAAATAATAAAAACATAAGTTCATATTGACGATTTAATGAAATTTGCCATATTTATTTCAAGATTCTTCATGTTTGTACAAGTTTTGCATTTTTTTTTCTGAGTAGTCATTTTCTTGACCTTTGACCCTTCTGCAGGAAGTGAAACGTTCTACTGCTATCTTGATGCTTTACGACTTTCATTTCACGCCAAGATCAGGATGAGAATTACATTTGGATCGTAAAGGTACTAGATAAGCTTTCACGAGTTGACATTTTTAAATTGCGCGAATCGTTTTATCAAGTCGATTCTTGATATGTAAGACGGTGTTCAATGTTGACGAGAAAAAAGCAAAACACAAAACTACGGATAAAGTCTTAATGAATTATTTAAGCGGATTAGAATATAAAACTTCATGATTGCATTTAAAGGGTCAGGCCACCTTTGAGGCCTTAAAAGATATCTAAGTTTGGGATTTTTTTGTGAGTAAATAGAACTTTATGAAAAATCTATTTAGAGGACATTATTGTATATATATAAAAAAGTAAAAAATATTTTTTTATTTTTTTATGTCCAAAATGGCAACGCACTGGCCTACTTGCGGAATCCTTTTTTTCTGTATCTTCAAATAGGTGCGTACAAGATTCTAGGCACATGGTTTGACCTTGAACAAAATACAAAGAATTTTCATTATCTACATATTAACGACTAATAAAGTACGTAGGGATTTTTTAAAATATTGATTTTTCTTAAAATGGCAGCTATTTTACAAAAAATGTGTTTTTTTCGTCAGTACAAATTTTTCTTAAAATAGCTATCATTTTGAGAAAAATCAATATTTTGAAAAACCCCTACGTACTTCATTAGTCTTTAATATGTAGATAATGGAAATTTTTTGTGTTTTGTTCAAGGTCAAATTGTGTACTTGGAATCTTGTACATCAATAAAAAAAAAGGGATTTTGCAAGTGTAGGTCAGTGTGCCGCCATTTTAAATATAAGAAAAATAAAAAGATATTTTTTTAGTTTCTTATATAATGTTCTCTAAACAGATTTTAAATAAAGTTATCCACAAAAAATCCCAAACTTTAGGTATCGTTCTAAAACCTCTATCATTAGAGATATGTAAATGTTCTTCATACTTTAAGATTTTTGTACCCACAAGATGTACATTAAATAATTATTAGAAAATCTTTATTATTTCTAAAATTAATAATTTAGTTTTTTTTCAGTAATTAAAGTCATATTATTTATTAGCTAAAATTATTTAAATTGCATATAAATATCTCTTGATACCTAATTATGTTTACAAAAGCATAATTTCATTCAGATAAAAAATTACATACATATATATGTTATTAAACTACATACTTAAGAGTTGATAAATTAAGTATATTAATAAATTGGAAACTCTAAATATTATACTATGTAAATCACAAGCTATAATTGTCTAAAGGACATCAATAAAAAGGAAATCACATAGGACGAAGGAAGTTTCGAGGCAGAAGCGTGCAAGTGAGAAGTTTACCTCGGTATTTGGAAGGCGATTTCATCAAGCGAGTCGCTAGGTTGTAAAGGGGCACGCTCGAAGAGTCTGCTCGGGCCGCGATGGATCCGGTTGCAGCATTGCATGGACCCAGCCGTCGGTTGGGACTGGTCCGTGTGTTGGTTGGTCCCAAGTTGACCGCCCTGGCTGCCTCTGCCACGTTTTTGCCGCTTCTTGCGTACCTCCTCCGCCTGACGGCGCAGGTTGTGCAGCCGGAAGAAGTACATCGACATGTCTGCGCTCAGCACGCGAGTACTCGCTATCAAACGAACTGCTCGTATGTTCGGTTTTACGAAATATTTTAAACAAGGTAAAAGAGATACAATTTTGGCGAAATGTTACTGCTTTGATTTCAAACCTTATTATATATTTTTACGTTAGCGGTGTCGATTAATATCATAATAATTAATAAAAATTTCTATTCTTTATTTTTACTTACATTTAGAAGAAAAATAATTTATAAAATCTCTGCAAATATACAAGGTATAAGCACAAAGTCTCTTTTCATCCTTATACATATTTTGGAAACGATTCGAAATTATGAAAAATCGCGAAATACGTATTCAACCGTTTTGAGGGGCTACTCTTTTAAGGAGGTTGAGGATAAATTGGAGGATCATGACCTTGACAACATATGTCAAGATCAAAGCCATTAAAGAGTGCTACTCTTATTTTCATTTTTGAAAATTATTTTTATTTTTTGAAAAAAAGAGAAGCAATTATCCAATGGTTATAACCTTGACATATGTTGTCAAGGTCATGATCTTGAACAACATTTAAAAGGTTTCAGCCATTGCTCGGACACTTTGGATAATGTTAATGCCAGCGGTACGTGAAACTTTCAAGTCTTATAACTTGAAAAATGCTTAATAAAAAAATATTTTATTATGTTTGCTCTCAAGATAAGCTATACAAGAATATGTAATAAAAATTGGGAGTTCCATTAAAAATTTTTTAGGCGGGACTGCTCCCTGGAGCAGCACATTGGAAGGGGGGGGGGGCAACATCCTTAACCCCTTTAAGAGTAGCCGAAACGGTTGAATACGTATTTTGCGATTTTTCATAATTTCGAATCGTTTCTAAAATATAAGAATGGAAAGAGACTTTGCGGACACCCTGTATATATAAAACAATTTTTATTTTATCAACAAAATCATTTGTGTTCAATAAAGTAGAGAGTAATAAATTGTATTAAAAATTTTTTATCCTTCAATTGGATCAAGACGTTACGTGAAAAACTAAAAATGTTACGTTTTACAGACTGAATGAAACGGTCTAATCTAGAAAAGATAGATTATGTCACTTTTACGTCACTTCTCAGACAGATAACAGAACCTCTGGCATATTTCATAATCTCGCTTCAGAGAAATAAAACGGCTGCGTTGATGAAAAGTCATTCACATGGATGTAAATCTCAAGATTCTTCCCCGCTTGAATTTGTTCGCTACTGATGTGAAAATGTCAACATAGCCGTCCATGGTTAGGTGTGTTCTTAATTCTTTAGCTCTTGATATTAGTCCCGGGAATTTTACATAGATATTTGAGGAGTGCAAATTTACTCGAAATGTAGATTGAAAAGATAGTAGTTAATATTTGGAATAAAAAAAATTGATAAAACTTATATAATACTTTATTTGAAACTTATGTTTAAAAAAATATTTATAACAAAATCTGTGAAAAAAAATTTTTCCTATTTTATGATAATGTTGCGTGGCTCTCTTTCTTTCCCTTGTTTAAAATACTTCATAAATTAAAAACGTAACATGACTGTAAAATTAAACATTAATACTTATAGAGATTACGTTTAAATATTTATGAACATATAATTCGTATAATAACAATTGCTTGCAATAGCATTCTCGTTTTTTCAAGCATAAATATCAAGATAAAGAGCAATCAAAATATAAATATATATTGTGCAAATAATTTTGGTAATCTTTGTATTTTTTAACTTTCTTAAAGATTCCTATATCTTTTTGATTGAAATTGATATAATAAATTCGACTCCATATTTTTGTAATAGTAAACGTATACATATAGGTACATATATCCATTTGATAAAAATCTACTTTCAAAATAATAAAATACTTATGCAATTAAATTATTTAATTCTTCTGTAATTCATAAATACCTAATAAAATAATTACGTACATTTTAAATCATATGTTTATTTTAACATAATGTTACACATAAAAATGTTTAAAATATTTTTGCAAACTTATAAGGTTTATAAGGATATGCAGGAATCATGTTTAATTAATTTGCCATAATTACCTAAAATTTTGAATTTAGAAAAAAATTTTGCTTTCTTAAATACATTCTTGATTAAGCTTATTATTATTTTTCATAATATTATTGCACATCAATTAGTTTTTTAAAACAATATAAAAAGGTAAGTGAGAAATTAAGGGACAAATCATAAATATTGCATAACACAAACTACTCATGCAAAATATATACATATGCAAATATATTATTATTCAATTATTTGTATATTTTACATTTCAATTGCATAAAAAAAGTCATCACAATTTTTTATATGCAACATATATTGTAACATGGATTGTATATAGCCTTAAAATATTTAGATCCAAAGCATTTAATACTCATGCATTTTGCATAATTCGTAATTCACAAGTAATATTGATAATTTTGGCAGTTTACCTATTCATTAATGCCTACATAAATTTCAAGAAGACGATTAAACTTATTCTATCGTTATTAATATAAAAGTATACGTGTATTTATCACAGTTTAAAGCATTTAATAACATCATGTAAATAAAAGATATTTCTCTGCGCGTTTAATATTGTAACTACAGTTCATTAAAAATTTTGTAGTACAAATTTAATTTTTTTATTAATATTTCATTTTAATATAGCATATTTTAAAAAATTGGCTATTTATACGTTTTTTATTAATCTTTCATAATTTAATTAAACAATTATCTATCCATACATCTCTTTAATTATTGGACAGTTCAATTAAAATAATTAAGATTATACATATTGATAGGTATTGATGCACCCTGCAATTAAGAGTGTAACTATACGTACGTTATCGATTCATATCGATCTTATTATCGATTGTATTTATCATCGCCATGTTTGATGTGCTTGCCCTTATTTCGATATATATATTCTGTTCTGTTCCTTGTAATATAATAAACTAGTACAAGCTAAGCTGAAGAGTTAGATCGTTTCACCTTCCCAAACCTCGCACTGCACAGTAGTAAAAGCAGTATTTATATTAACACATATTTATATTTAATAAAATATTTTTTATTGCAATTTTATGTTTAAAATATAAAATATAAATTTATATACTATAATTTTGCAATTCTAAATCATAAATATTAAGAATATAAAAAATTAATTGTTAATTAAATTATAATTTAAATAAATTAAAAGAAATAAATGTTAGAATAAATGCGATGTAGCTATTGCAGCAACAACAAATACAAATAATATTATGTCTCTTACAAAATGAAAGTTTGATTAGGACTTAGCAGTGATATAAAAAGAAATTTATCAATAGGCCTATTGACAATATCAATATTTCAGTATTCCAATATTAATAAGTCAATTTGCGAAATTTTTTAATGAGTCAGTTAAGATAAATAAAATAAAAAATGAAATATATTGAAAATCCCTTTAATCAAAATTAACTAAAATAAAGGAACTATGGGAGTTAACGCGGTAAGTCGTGCGCAATCAAAAACTGAATTAAATACAAGCAAATTTTAATAAAATAATTACATAATAGCTTGTCAGGATGAAATTATAATAAGTACATAACTAGTTTGTACGTTTCGACTGAACTTTCATCTATTTTCAGCGAATACATAAGATGAAATAACACGATGGTATTAACTTATGTATTAAAAATTGTATATAATGTTATAGAAAGCTTTCCACGTATGGTCTTCATAGAACAAAGTCGATAAAACAAATGAATCATTCGTTTTGTTTATAAAAAAAAACGATAAATAATTTCATAGTCACAATGATAAAAACGTACAATAAATTAAATAATAAAAATTAAAAATTGTATATGATAAAAAACTTTTCGTGTATGGTCTTCGTAGAAAGTTGACAAAACGATTGAATCATTATAAAAACGTATACTAAATTAAATAATTAAAATTAAAAATTGTATAGGTAAAATTGTATTAAAATTGTATTGGTAGAAAGCTTTCCACGTGTGGTCTTCATAGAACGAAGTCGACAAAACGAATGATTCATTTTCTTTCTATCATATACAATTTTTAATTTTAATTATTTAATTTATTATACGTTTTTATTATTATAATCATGACATTATTTATTGTTATTTTTTATTTTAACGACGATTTATATGCGGAGCGGCGATATTTTATCATTACGACAATGAAAATAAATACTCAATCTGGCTTGTCAACTGGTTTGAAACTTCTTACACTGTTTTCGTCCCACTGCGTAATTGTGGATTTTAGTTTATTGAACCATCGTGTTATTTCGATCATCTTATGTATTCGCTGAAGATGGCTGAAAGTTCAGCCAAAACGTACGAACTAGTTATGTAATTCCATCCTAACAAGCCACTATGTAATTATTTTATTAAAATTTGCTTGTATTTAATTTGGTTTTTGATTGCGCACAACTTACCGCGCTAACTTCAATACCCCCTTTATTTTAGTTAATTTTATTAAGATAAATAAATTCAGTTAAAGCATTTTTATGTAAAAAAAATCTTGCAAAAGTTGCGACTCTAATCAGAATTTTAAATTTTATTAAAGAGATGCCATAGCCAATATTCAAAAATTTTGATTTTTTACTGTTCTTTTGAATTTGTTTGTTAAAGAGTAAAAATTATTGTTATTAATGAACAATTTTATACGTAAAATCTTTTGATAAAAAATAGTTATTTATAAAAAGTATATAATAAAAGCATATATATTAAGTCTATGTATATAATATATGTATATAATATATGTATACATATTATGTGTATTTTAATAAAGATTTCATATTTTTCTTAAAGATTTTTCAATTGTGATAATCGTAAAACTTGCGTAATACACAGAGCTTCAGGAAAGCAAAAAATGGCATTCGGCGCTACGTCCATCATATTGTGAGGAAAGAAAGTAATGAGGTAACCCGCCCAGTAATATCGTAAATTCACATCTGCGGGCACCTTCATCTTGGCTCGTGTGAGGATGAAAATGTTGAGCAGAGCCCCGTTCTTCGTTTCTTCGCAGCAAACAGTTTTACGAGCGTTGCTCTTTCACGTTTTCCACAAAGATGGTCCATATTATCTAAGTCGGAGTCAGATTAAATTAAAATTGCAATCACAAATAAAATCATCGCGACAAATAGATTAAGACGATTTGTCTTTCTTAAAAAAAATTGAAAAAGTAATTAGATCTACCCGCAATAAGATAAAATGTAAATATATAGTGTTAGCTATAAAAAAATAAAGAAAGATTCTCAAGGATAATAGCTTTACCTATAAATCTTAAAATAAAGATAACTTTAAGTGATATAAATCTCTCTTTCCAGGTAATTATTCGATTAACAAATGCACAACGTCTAATTGTAACTTTTTATTATTTTTTAAAATACATATATTGTCGAATACCAGTAAATGTTAAAATCAATAACAGAAGTGCTCTCTTAACCCATTATATCAAAAACAGATTGCAATTTAGGTCAACTGTCAGCTGACACTATGTAATCCAATTGATATTTCTTGTTTACGTTTTACGTACAAAAAAATCTTTATGTTGATCACCGCTATAATCAAAGCGATCTCTCCAAAGATGACATACATATTCTCAGCACTTGCTTCATATAATATACAACTCATGCTTTCAATAGACTTCCAATAGGACGGTCTTATTAGATGGAGTTCTAAATTGATAAGAGCCAAAGATTCTGGAGACTACTAGCGAGAGCCAATAAGGTTTCGATTTGTCGTCCATCTATATGCACAACTCCAGCACGCGGCGAGGCGCAAATTCTCTAAATTGGATCAAGTCATTTCTATTTGCGATACCAATCATCGTTTCATCGTACGTGTACACGTGACCTCGTTCTCCGAGCACCATAGAACATGCGTGTAGAAAATACTGATACCCTTATATATATCTATATTTAAAAATAACAACCGATCCACTCATCGATCCTGGGTTTCCTGTATTTCATGTATTTACCGAAACTTTCTTGCGCAATATTCCGAGCAGAAGGCGGTTACGTGTCGAAGGGATCGAGATGTTACGCAGCGCTACATGAAGAGGCAACTTGGCGTAAACAGAAAGCGCTACTGCACTTTGAGGTTAATCAGAAGAGATATATTTCACTTAAAGCATAAATATTTAAACGACTACCTGACGCGGCGCCGCGTTGTATCTGATAAATAAACGATAACGTTCCCTGGCGTTTAGATAGTCGCGAAGATTTAAATGAGGTAATAAGAAAGAGAATCTAGATTACAATAAAAAAAGCTTTACACAAAGCTCACAGCTTTGTGTAAAGAAAGAAAAAATTTAATTGTACATAACTACTTCCTGTCATATTTAAAAAATAGTAAATTACACATTAAAATAAATAAATCATTGACGAATAAAACTATATCGACCGTTCGATATAGGTATGTATATAAAATAACTTATGTATCAATTCTTGATTAAAAAATCTTTCAACCGTTATCTCAAAAGAGAGTGTTTCTCATTCGTAATGTTTTCCTTTAATTATAGGCTTTTTATTCATTTCAGTTAATTTTTTTAGAATATGACGTATGTGCATATATAAAAATGTTCAATTTCTAGGTTCCAAAATTAACGAATGCATAATTAACATTTAATACTTTAATACTTTACGCTAATAAAGACTTTAAAAGCAATTAACAATTTGTATACGAAATAAATATTTTCTTCTACTTTTCAAAAGTAGACTGTTAATTATAAATAAACTGTAACGTTAAATTTTAATTTGCATATTAATGATTGAGTTCTGTATAATTAAAAAGGAAATTAGTAATAATATACGTATAATTTTTGATTCGTTGAAATCATTAAATGTAAAATAAAAATTTTATTAAAATAAAAGTAGGTATATGAAATAAAGATTTCGTCGATACATAGCTTGTTTAACAAAATAATAAGAAAAAGAATATTGTAATGACGCGTGAAAGATTCGTTACACGAGAAAAATTCGACAAATTTCTCGAAACATTCCGACCATTCGTTTAGAGAGAAGCAAATAAAATTCGGAAATACCTACATAAGAAAGTATGCAAGATTTCGACGATTCACTTCTACTCTTATACAGTTAAGGCGCGACAGGAAGGTACCCAAGTAGTAAACTTCCCTTCGCAGATGCCAAAGATAGTCACTCAGTGCTATCAGTGCAGACAATCAGTGCGCAGCTCTCTTATGTATTATGCAAGTTTAATTAAATTGCTTCTGAATTGCCATCGGTCATTCATTTACCTAAGAATGATGTGAACAATATTCGTTTTAAAACGCTACAAAATGTGTAAATTTTTATAATTATGAAAATTAAATAAAGAAGTAATAAAGTGACTACAATTTAATCCTATTTTTTATTTAATAAGCAGTATAATTATTTTTAGAGATAATAACAATATTATTTATAATAAATAAAGAATATTTTTCATAAAACAAATAAGTAATTTAGACTCGGCCAAGAAACAAGTAAGGTGTGACGTGATATGAAATTACTAAGACATAATATTAAAATTGAGAAAATTTAATGTCAAAACGTTTCGACTACACGAAGTCTTCCTCAGTTAATATAAATTGATATATAAATAAATTAATAAAAACATTAATAATTTAAACATTTAAATAAATTAGTAAAAATTCATAAAAGTAATTTAGTCAATAATAAAATTTGGTAAGCCTAAAACAATGAACGCTGTGTTCTGTCAGATCGGAAGAGCACACGTC
>NW_012027387.1:0-1065 GCF_000956235.1 Wasmannia auropunctata
ATTTTTAGACAATTATTTTCTAGTTCTTCTTATAATCAAATTTATTCGATTAATTAAATATAAGAAATAAAAATATGTTTACCTGAAGCGAGAAGATTCCTAACGTATCTTTCCCCAGCATCTTCTTCTTCTATCGCACGGGGTGGTAATAGCTGACTAGCTTCTTCTAGCACCGCTTCGCACGGACGCGCGATACTTTCCACGTGTCTTCGCATTTGCACTGAATCTACAGCTATTTTGCGTATACGCGGATGAGTGAAGTGCCCTAATTGGTACAACACTCCAAGCATTGCGTCCGAGCATACCCACGCGAATTTCGCGAAAACAATAAAATTGTCCTCTTCGTTGTCCGACAACATGGACAAATATTGTTCAGCGTTTATTCGCGTGTCGAGGCACGCGGACAGCTTGATGCTCTCGCGAATTATTTGCTTTACGCACACCATTTTACGTTTTTCACTTCACTTTATTTCTATAAGCAAACACGCTAAAATCTCTGCTCAGAAGATTTGCAGAGCTCACAAGGCACACGTAACGTAGTCAAAATTGATCCTAGTTACTCTCGAGATGCTCTATTTATACGGGAAAAATGCCGTTTTTTGCCCTAAAGTGGTAGGGCGTAGCAAGAAAAGAGTTTAGCAATATTGCTAAGTTTCAGGAAATTATTCTGTCTTCGTAAGGAGGTCTTTCAAAAGATATTTCTTGAAAAATAGTATTTTTCTTTTGTCTAGACTAACCTTTTAGCATTTATACCTCTACGATTGGAAATGAAAGTTTCCTTTCTTCTTGAAAAAATTTCCTTTTGAAATAATTCAAGTATTAGAACATACTTACCTTGTCTTATTTCTTCTTTCATTTTTATTCCGCACTTTTCAATAAATTCGGACACTCAAAAGTTTCTTCTTAAAAAAAATTTACTATCTATTCTATCAAGAATTCAAAAAATGCTTTTCCCGCAAAAAAAATATTGCTTTTGAAATAACCCTTTATTATATTTGAGTTAATATACACCGAGTCGATATCTTCATTAGCCATGGATTTCGATGGAAATGGTAACCGTCATTC
>NW_012027387.1:1085-2207 GCF_000956235.1 Wasmannia auropunctata
GCTATCGAAATACGTTCCCGTGCCGTCCTCGCTGATGTGGAAGGCGATCCAATGTTGTCCGGGACGGTCGTGATCGTCAGTGTTAGCGACGATGGCTGTCGACCTCGTTCACACCCTCGGCACTCTGTCGGCATGATAGACGCCCGCATGTCTGACAGGGAGTTGATGTAACGCATGTAAAATTTCCAGTGAATTCATTTTTCGGCGGCGATCGCCTGAGAGGAATTGAAACTTGTACAAATTCGATATTTACCTCACTTGCCGTTGAGCTTGTACTTGCGTTTTTGGCTGTTGCCAATTCTTGCAGGGAAATAATAGGCGAGGTTACGTTGTCGTCGTTAGAAATCTTACGTTGCTGCGGCCTGTATCCGGAATCGAGATATTTTTCGGTTGCTGCTTTTCTTTCTCTTTTTTTTCTCTTGCTATTGGAAAACCGCCTTTTGTTTGTTCGTCTTCTTTCTGATTTCTATCTTCTTCTTCTTTTACTGTATTATTTCGCCACGCTTCGATGTTATGGGTTATTTTAAATTTTTGTTCGCTGTCTGTTTCTTCCTCTTCCTCTTCGCTGACTTCGGGGATTGAGCTCAAATTTTCACAGCTTGAAGCGTCGCTATCGTGCAAGACTAGCCAATGCTTCAATTTGTAAGCGTTACGTAACGCGCAAAGAAATTTCGCATCAGTGCGAAATCCGTGATGAGAGCAGCGATGTCCGTTCTGCACCTCGTCGGCCAAGAGTTTGAAGGGTGGAGAAATTCTTTCCAGATTATAAACGTTTCTGGAGAGAAAATTCCGCAAGTAAAGGACTTTTTCATGTCCTCTGGTATATATGTAGCGTATTCGTCGTGTAACTTCTCGTAAAAACTGCGTAAAGTATTTCACTTTACCGTCGAACCACTCAATACCGTGATAATTTCGCGAAAGCCAATTGTTTTCACGTCTTGCACTCTCGGGTAAATCGTCAAATACACATGGTGGCATCAGAATCCAATGGCCGATGAACGATGAGTTAATCGCTAGAAGTGCGACTTCCTTTGGAATAAACTTCTCGTCGGCATCGCGGAAACCCTGCATCTCGATGACTATATCCATGGTGTTGTCCGAAACTTTTACTATGTAGGTACT
>NW_012027387.1:10979-20053 GCF_000956235.1 Wasmannia auropunctata
TATATTTTTTTCAAATATCAAAAGGTCGAACATTGTTCGAAAACATGAAATATTACCGATATACATCCTTTGAAAGAATTCTTTTCTTAAAAGGAACAGAATCAAATTGTAACTCAGAGAATATTTCTAGAATCTCCGATTTAGTCAGGTATTATTAAATGCTGCATTTTTTTGTTAATCAAGGTAACTTCGAAGAGCACGTAACATCGGTGCTTCATTCGAGTCCCAGCGTTCGTAGCAGCTACTTCTAAAATCCGATCTTGAGTCTCGTTTTACTTTTTGTTCGATTGTGTGAACAAGTGTGTTCAAAGTGAAATAACACGATGTCGTACGGCCAACAAGAAGAAATCTTTCACAAGACTAACAACATTCCCGAGAAATATCATTTGCTGCTTTCCACGACGTACCCACTCAATACTTCCAATACAAAGAAATTACATGTGGGATTGCAATCAACGGGGGAAGGTACCTTCAAGCCCGTCATCAGATTGACAGGAAATTATTCTGAAGGAATCGACTTCGATACGGATGCGTGGGTGAAATTTCAAAAGAACATGGAACTCATGAGCGCGTACTTAAACGGAAGTAGCAAAACTAAAGTCAACTCTGTCTCGTGGGCAAACGTATTCGTCAGTTTTACTACCGCCTACGGAGCGCGAGCTATACTGGTAGCGCCCAAAGAGAATGAAAATACGCAAGCTGAATCGGAACTTCCTGTGAGAGAGGGCCAGCCATCAGCGAAGAGAAGAAAAACTTACCCTATCACGGTTGTAATGCTGAAAGCTACGTTTCAAGGTATGTATATCTTTTGTGTATATTTTGAATAATATTAATATTATAAATACGCGAGCAAAGTCATCATATGTTAGTTCTATATCGCTTGTCCTTACTATTTGAATCTTTATGTTTTAAGGCTTGGAGAAGAATTCAGTCAAGTGTATCGAGGCACGGCTGGGCCAACTAGCTGCCATCATCGACAATGTCAACGCTCGCAATATTTGATCAAGGAGATAGACCTGCATCTGACCAACTCCTACATCGACGCCTGAGATCATCAAACGCACTTTTAGAGGCAATCAACACGATATCGAGAAGGCTGTGAGAACTCAAATAAAAAATTTGACATTTTTAGATTCGTATTTTCAAATTGTAATTGAATTAACTGCTTTAAAATTTATAGAAATTGTTAATGCAATTTTGACGAGTCGTGGATTATAACCTTTTATGTATTTATACTGCATTTCATATTAGCTTCTGTATCAAAAAAGCTGTATCATTTTAATTTATCTGAAAAATTTAAAATAATAAATACGAAATTTTTAATAAATGTAATTTTAGTCACACTTCTTTCTCGCCTTTCCACGTCCTAAAATTTCCTATTCCTTACTCTACATTGTATAAATATATCTCTTTCTTTGACGTCATCCGTGAACCTGTACGTTCCTGTTTTTCCTTCCAGTCACACCCCCACTTTCTCTACGAACGGTATTATGCGCCATTAGCTCGTCGTCGCCGAAAACGTACGAAAAGAAAATCGAGAAACGGTCAGGAGGCGGGGGGGACGATTCGAGAGAAGCACATGTGTCGAAATTTTTGGATAATCAACTGACTTTTCCTCACGCCATTTTGTCGGCTTTCCATCACCTTCCCTACTTTACAGTTCTCTTTCATTTTTTCGAAAACTCCTTTCCCTCCCCGTGGTTACTACAACCACTCTTGCCACCGAGAACTATGGCTCTGGGCAATCAGCTTCTCGGCAGCTACCGCTCCTCCCAATCAAATCATCTCGTTTATCGTCTAACTCCACCCTCCCCCCATGCAGTAGCCAATCACAGTCTGTAAAAGCGTCTGGTCCAAATTCTCCCGGGACTGGGGACTCCAAAGAGGGACATGGAGGGGGCATTTTTTACCGGCGCCGGGAAGGCGTGGTGGGGGTTTGTTTTGACGGGCCATAGTACCCCTATTACTACTAATACATAATAGAGTATAAGCATAGCATAAGACCGTTGGTCGAAGGTCCGGATCATATGAAATGCATTATGCGGCATAAACATAGCATAAAGCGGCTAGACCAATAAGAATCTTATGTAAATCAGTTTGGCGACTTTATGCTGGATGTTCATTGGTTCAGCGGTCTTATGTTATGTTTATGCTTTGTTATGCATTTCATGTGCTCCCGGCCTAATGAGTATACAACATAAATCGCCATATTGATTTACATAAGATTTTCATTGGTCTAGTCGCCTTATGCTTTCTTATGCATTTCATATGTTCCAGGCTTAAAGAAAGATTTATATTGAAGCAAAAAAGCAGAATGTGGAACGTAAATTATATCTTTTTAGTAAAATTTTCCTCGAAAGTAACATTTCGAAATGCAACGTACCAAAGTAATGTCTTAAGATGCTAATATTATACAGTTCTGTAATTGACTGATAATGATATCTTAAGATTGTACGATAATCTTAAATATAAGAACAGATTATAAATATTGATCATACACATAGATACGTAAATAAGTTTATTGAATAAGTAATTGTACTGTATAGTTTATTGAAGATTGTAATCTTTAAGTCACTAAAAAGTTGCAACAGTTTTTATTTTGATTAAATACACTACTTTGGAATACATTAACATTTCAAGATTATAAATCACAGTTTCTTAGTCTTAAAATAATCCACATATGTTAATTGTAGAGATTGTTTAATAATAGTGAAACATTAACTTTGAAAATATGATTAAAAGTCTATATATATAAGTATATATAATATTTATTTTTAATTAAAAATATATATAATTATATATGGACAATTTTTTTTATATCTTTAATCTTAACTTTTCATTATTATTGGACAATCTCTACTATTAACATACGTGCAACGTTTTTCAAAAGGAATAAAGGATATCAAGAAATAAATAAAACGGAAAGAAAGTCTCGAAAGGAAAACAAGGTAAAAGTATTATAAATATTATATTAATATTTAATTAAAGTAATATTAATGTTAATATAAGTAATAATAAAATTATTCAGCCAAAAATAATTGGTTGAATTGGCATCAATCAATATTAATTTCATGTCGATTTAATCAAACATTTTTGGATGGAAAGTTATATGTATAATATAACAAGACATATCATATTGTTTATCAAATTATTTTAGATATTGCTCAATGTTTAAAAGAGAAAAGTCTTGAAACAGATGATTTATCCAAGAAATCACAAAACATTCCGATTCTTAATCAAGATGATAAAATTGAAGAAGTGGAATTTTCATCTAATGATATGTTAGAAAATGTTCAACCAGAAGATTCAACTGTGTATGTGTTTGATAACGCAATTAATGTCACTATTAACAGAAAGCAGGGAATAATATTATATTTTTTATTTCATGCATATTTCTATTGCAACATTTAATTTTAACATATGTTTATATCATTTTATATTATTGATATACTATTTCGTAACTTTTAAACGTATCAATTTTAGTACCTAATTTCTATTTTTACTTATATAAATTATTAGATATATAAATTATCATATAATTTTATATATTTATTATATAATTATATAATATACTTGATGTTATTATACGCAGAAAACAGACAATAATAAAATAACACTTACTTCATGTAGAAAATTGAAAATTTAAATAAAATTATGTTATAAATTTATTATATACAAATTATTATAAACAATAAAATGTTAAAAGTATTAAATTATAAAACAAGATCTATTACATATTATAAACTATTATATATTATATTCCACATGATTAATTTTCTGTGTTAAACAAATTTAATTTACAATTTCTTTGTTTTTTACGCATAATAACATAAAGTATGTTGTATAAATTTAATAGTTGTATAAAATTAATTTATATAACAAATATATTAAATTATGTGGTAATTTATATAAGTATTCTAAAAACAACAATTAAACACTAAAATTGATATTTAAAAATTAAGAAATATATCAAATCAATAAAGTGAAATAATGATATAGTAAAATAATAATATAAATATGTGTTAAAAGTGTATAGTATAATGGAAATGTGTGAGAAATAAAAAATATATACATTGTAAGTTAGAAGTTTGTGACGATCCTGATACAAAGAGTTGCGCGGCAGCTTCGCCTATGCTAAAGATCGAGATTCAAATCTAAAATTATATTTTTCGATAGGACATAATTTTTAATTTTTAAATATATTAACTTCAGCTTATTTTTTACTTTTAAATTAGAAATTTATTTTTTATATAAGTTTTAATTTTTAAATGAAAAACATAAACGAATATACATATTTTCATCATATAAATTTTAAAATAAACAATTTAATTGAATATTAAATTTACTTATTTTATTTTAAAAATAAATGTATATTTTATATTTATTATATATTATAATATTTTGATAAATAAATAAAATATGTTATAGAGATGATTGGAATAATTGAATAGATTGAAGGACTGAAAATTGTAGGCAAAGCCCAACATTATATTGTTACGCTCGCGCTCAATATTGCACTCGCGTCTGCGGCAAAGACGGTGACACTCGCGAGCTCGCGCGGAAAAGAACAACACACTCGTTTACAAAAGAACTGCAACGGTTTATTGAATTCTTAATGCACCAAAGCGTATATGTCAAACTCGCGTCAATCTCAGAGTCCCGCCAAACAACACGTTGCTAAGGGAGCAACTCTCTCTTGTCCGCTTTCGCGGACGATTTCAGTCAGCGCAACTTATGCTCGGCCGATACCGCAAAGCCCGGGCGTAACACTATTCTCCTTCTTCCAGATTGTCGTCCCAACAATCCTACACCGAAGGGTTATGGGAAGTACTTCTAGTCGCACGTTCTCCTCCCCGAAGTTCTCTTCCAAGCTTTCCTGAGCCTGGCCCCGAAGTGCATCCTCCAGGGGATGACCAATTCCCAAGATACCGGCGACCATCTCACGCGCACCCTCCAGGAAGCGGAGAGTCTGCCGTCGAGACTAGGACGCTGCTTCCTGTCCGCCCTCTTGCTTCTATCCCGTGGTCTTGATCTTGAGACTTGGGCTCTTCTTTCTTGTTTCTTCAAACAAGGGGTGGGATTAACTTTCCATGGTACCATATGTGCGTCAGCACTCCCTTGTCCCTACCTCGGTATTCGCCCTGTGTCCTGCGGGAAAACCACGGATCAAAAATCGCGGGCGAGGTAGCCTTCTTAAAATGAATTTTCTCTCTTTAACAAAGTTTCCTCCTTAAAATTCCCTCTCCTCACTAGGCTCGGAATATTCTAGAACGAAAAACAATAAAAACTAGAATCTTTTCTTAGAATAATTTCTTAAATCCCTTCCGCGTAATCTAAACCCTCTATGTTCTGCACACAATTCAAAATCGAACGCGCCTTTCCTTTCAAATAAAAAACCAAAGCCAGCGTTCTCGTGTCTTCCTCCCAACCATTCGCTCGGACAATAAGATTAAATTGAAAAAGAAATTCCCGTAGCAGAACACTTCCGTCGTAAGTATCCGGTTTTAATTTTAAACCCATCCCTCTAGAAGATCTTTCATGGTGCGCAAGCGCGCATCCCCCGAATTATTCTTGTTTGTACAACCGACACACGTTACGCATGCTCTTTTGTTCTCCGCACGAGAAGAAATATTATTAGAAAGACTTATCTGCGCTCTCGATCGCTCAAGCTTGACGTCGCGTTCCGTCTCCCTGCGCGCTTGCTCCTCCCGCACCTGACGGATCTCGCATCACTGATAGCAACGTCGCCTCTTTCTCCGTCTCCGGAGAAGTGTTCCTCGCTCTTTTTCTTGTGATTGCCATCGCTGCCCTTTTATTCAATCCGTTCGTCGGTTCTATCAGCTCGTCCGTTCGATCTGCTCGATCGTTCTATTCGTTCGTCCGTTCGATCCCGGACGAGCCCCCAAAATGTTACGCCCGGGACGGTGAATCTCGCATTCACGCACACGTTCGCGTAACGTTCACGCTTCTGCACTCGCGTCTGCGCACGCGCACCGGAAGGTCGCGGAGAAATAAGAGGAACACCAATTAGAAACACAAAGAACACTCTTTATTCTAATAACTGTGAACAGATAACGTAGCGAATAGATAGAGCAGAGCAAAGCACGTCCGCACGGCACGACGGCTTCTCTCAAATTTCTCCTGTAGTCCGTTTGACAGGCGACAACGCGTCGTCCAGGAAACAGCTAACAGCTCAAGCCGGCTCGCTGATACATCGAACACATAGACGCGGGCGTAACACTGCCCTCCCTTTTCCAGATTGTCATCCCGACAATCAAGGTCTACGTTATAGCGATCAGGGTTTTCTTCTAAAGGACTCCAGGGTTTCTCGATGGTTTCCTGCTCTATCCTAAGCTGCTGCAATAGGTTACCGAGCACCATCTCTCCAAACCCAATCTTTCTTCGGACTTCCGAGCAGGATCCTTTTTTGTCTCCATCTCTTGGAAGGTAGCTAATCTTCTAAGTGTCAAACTTCAGGCATCCTCTCTCTTCTGGAAGCCGTCCCTCCCTCGCCCTTCTGCGTCTTCATCTTGAGTCTTGCCTCTTCATTCTTCAATCTTCAGACAAGGAGGGGGAAATTACTTTCTGTGGCACCCAACGTGCGTAAGCACTCTTTAAGTCCTTGTCTCGGCATTTGCCCACAGTCTCACGGAAAAACCACAGTCAAAAACCGTGAGCGAGAAAGTCTTCTTAAACAAACCAAAAAAAATCTTTCACGACAATGGTGTTAGACAAGGCTCTTCGTTCATTAAGCGTTCATTAAGATCTTTCGATTATCCTCTCTGCGTTGAAGGGCAGACAAACTATTCCAAGAAGGCCTCATTCGTCGTGCGTTAAAACTGAAAAACAAATCAAACACGTAGTAAACATAATAATCGCAATAGCAACATTTATGCATTTATACACATGATTATACATTGGGCTCCGATTTACTAAATTAATCATTTTCTAAATCTTTATTTCCCTCTTTGTCAGGACACTCAGCGCGGAAGTGACCCTTTTTACCACACTTCCAGCATTCTTTCTCTTTATTTTTATTCCCGACAAATTTTCCAAATTTATCTTTCTTAAATTTTCCGTCTTCCTAATAATTTTTTTTTAATTTTTATTCTTTTCTTTTCCCTTTAAATTATAAAAATTTTCCTCTTTATCTTTTACAAAACTTTTCACATAAAAATTTTTCTCTCTATTCTTTTCAAACGCTTTAAAATTATTTTCACTTTTTTGTTCAAACGAATTTTCTTGTATCAATTTAACTGCATTTGCTCTCTCAACAGCTACCCTCAAGGATGTTACTCCTTCTAATTGTAAAGCTCTTTTTACGAAACCATTCGAAAGAGCGGAGATAAACTGCACGCATACTATCTTATCACGCGTTGAATCCGGATATTCAGGATAAGCTAATTGTGCAAGTCTTTCTATGTCGGAATCAAAAAATGCCATATTTTCTCCGAATTTCTGTTTTCTATTAGTAAATTGCGAATAATAATTTTGCAACGATTGCGTCTCTCCAAATCGTAATTCTAATTTAGATTTTAATTCGACATAACTTAAATTTTCTAAATTTTGCACACTTTCCAACACCGCGCGCGCCTTTCCTCTCAAGTATGATACTAGTACAGCGGTTTTTGTTTCCTCTCCCCAACGGTTCGCACGAGCTAATAAATCAAACTGCGCGAAAAACTCGCGCAAGGGTGCATTTCCGTCAAATGTGTCCGGCTTTAATTTTACACCCGTCACTCCGCGAAGAGAATAAACATTCGAGTCGGCTCTATCGCCGGAGTCCGCGGCAACTTCAACATTGATTGAGCGGTTGCAACTATTCGTGAAATTTACGTTACGATCTCGCGCATTATTTTCGATATTATTGAAAGGACTTAGCTAGTTTATTAGAGTAGTTTCTCGTAGCCGTTCACGCAAAAGTCGTAACTCCTCGTCGCGCTGTCGTAGCTCCTCGTCACGCTGCGTGATCATCACCTCGAACGTGACTTGTCGCTGCTGTTGTTGTTCCCGGAAAGAGGTCTCGAGCGTAGCGTGTCGCTGCCGCTGTAGCGCGCGCTCCTCCCGTATCTCTCGAAGCTCCTCCAACGTTGCGCGCAGCACCTCCGCGAGACTCGATGTCTCCGTTCTTTCCGGTGCCCTTGCGCAAACCCTTTTCCTTGTTGTAGCCATCACAAATACAGTTCACTGATCGTTCTTTCGATCCGCTCGTCCGTTCGATCCCGGACGAGCCCCCAAAATGTTACGCTCGCGCTCATTATTGCACTCGCGCCTGCGGCAAAGACGGTGACACTTGCGAGCTCGCGCGGAAAAGAACAACACACTCGTTTATAAAAGAACTGCAACGGTTTATTGAACTCTTAATACACCAAAGCGTATATGTCAAACTCGCGTCAATCTCAGAGTCCCGCCAAACAACACATTGCTAGGAAGCAACTTCTCTTGTCCGCTTTCACGGACGATTTCAGTCGGCGCAACTTATGTTCGGCCGACACCGCGAAGCACGGGCGTAACAATTTATTATTAAAATTCATATTAAGTAAACATCGAATTCAAGTCGTTACATGGAATAATGAAATTGATCGAATACAGGTTCACATTCGGCCAAATATTGTAAGTGTAGTATTGAGTAGTTGTATTACGCGCGGCATTTAGCTCGTTATTATGCGAGAGTTTGAGATACGCGAGAGAGCGCGACAGACACATACCACGTAAGATGCAAGATACACGCACGTTAACGTACGCGAGTGAATTACACAAGTATATTCCATATTTTGTATTTCTCCGCGATTAAATATATGTATATCTTTGCGACGACACGCCCCTCCTCGTCACTAAAACACGGGCCGACCAACCGCCTCTGCCCTGCTGAAAATATTCGATTAAAACCGATTAAAACTTAATCCGTTTTAATCGATTTTAATCGGTTTTAATCGGTTCAATCCGCGCTCGGATTAAAAAGTAATCGGTTTTAATTCCGAACGAATTATAATTGGTTTTAATATTACTTTTGCGGATTATTTCCAATCTAAAATCATTATATTCTAATCCATATTGTTGTCAATTCAAATAAA
>NW_012027387.1:21063-31492 GCF_000956235.1 Wasmannia auropunctata
AAATTTTTTTGTTATTTGGTTATTGGTTCGATTAATTCTATATTACATTTAGAATAATAAAATATATATGAAATTTTATTATTAGTAGAACTATATAATTAATTTTGACATGATATATTCATATATTAATCAGTAAATTTTGGATCGACTAATTGCTTTTTTGTACGAGCAATCGTCGAAGTTTGGATTGACATAGATTCCTATCACCTGATACTAATCCGTCTAAAGTGATTTATATATTTATATTTGAATGATTTTAATTCTTTTTGATACCGTATTTTCGTCTAAAGTGATTTATATATTTATATTTGAATGATTTTAATTCTTCGAAGTTTGGATTGACATAGATTCCTATCACCTGATACTAATCCGTCTAAAGTGATTTATATATTTATATTTGAATGATTTTAATTCTTTTTGATACCGTATTTCCGTCTAAAGTGATTTATATATTTATATTTAAATGATTTTAATTCTTTTTGATACCGTATTTTCGGTACAGAAATCCCGATCGATTCGGATAACTTTTTTTATAATCGGTTTTAATCGAACATTTTTGGCAGGGTGACGCTTAGCGCCACAAATTCCATTACATGGCATGTGCTTCGAGCGTGCTCCCGAGGGTAACCCCCTCTCTGCGCTTTCCCCCGCCAAGGCCTGCCGGCGAGGGTATATAAATCGTAGCCACGGAGCAAGTGGCATCCCAATCCTGTCTCGAGCCAGCGCCCGGCAAGACCACCTCGAGCGATTCCTCTGAGTAAGTTCCGTCGGATCGGGTCGCCCGGTCGACACCGCGTGCGGGTCGCCCGCAGCTCCGCAGTCCGTCTCCTCGTGAAGCGGGTCGCCCGCTCACTCGCCGGACCAGATCGCCTGGTCGACCGGAACCCGTCCTGCCGCTAGCCCAGCTGCGCCTGGGTCCGTCAACTGCGCCGCACTCCGCACCCCCATCGAAGGGCTCCGCGACGTCTCCGACTGCGCCCGACCTGCGACCGCCGCGCCGAGTCTCACCCGCTACGCGATCTCCGCTCTCGCCGATGTCCGCCGGCTCCGACACGCTTCGCCCGGCACCCATGTTTTCCGTTACTCTAACTTGTACATAGTGTAAATATCGTATCTTTTGTTAAATTTTGAATAAATCATATTTTGAACCAATTGGTGTCTTACGTTTTCTTGCGCTCCAGCGAGCATAATCCGAGCGCGAAAAGCGAACCGTCACATCTTTCTGAAACAAACCTCACGAGTGTTTATTGGCAACAAACATAACAGTAAGTATTAATTTTTATTAATTTTTTTTGCTTATATTCTATATCTTAAATATGTTATGCTTATGAAAGAAGATCCAATATAAAAAATTAATATCCACAAACTATATTTTAATATCAAATTTTTCAAAATCATGATATATACTTAATTTTTCTTTATTAATCCATGACGAATTTAATATTCTAGTTTATTGTATATTACACATTTTTTAATTTTTACAGATTATACACATAGATGTAGCAAAAGTTAAAATACCGAAAATAACAGGATTTAACAATAGCAATGTACTATATTTATTATTCGTATGAATACGATAGTGAACAATCTTGGAGAATATAATTTAAAAATGAAAATGAGTGCAAAACCACCGCAAATAATTGAATTGTCAAATATATACCTGATAACTTAAATTTATGCATAAGTAAATAGTATTCATATAAATTATCTTTCTATTTTAAAGAGAAATTAAATTAAATTAAATTTTTAAAAAATTTTTAAAATTTACTTTTCTAAATTTTAATTTTGATTTTTTATAAAATAAATTTATTAAATAAAATAAACTATATTTTATATAATAACTATTTTCTAGTTGTACAAAAATATATAAAGACTACATTTAATACATTATCTAATAACTTTAAATTGTACGGATATGGATCAATTATTGACACAATTTATAAATTAGAAGTTCATATAACGAAGTTCATATAACAATTTATAAATTAGAAGTTCATATAACTTTAATCAAGACAATGAGTACAATAAAGGTGATCCAGTGCAGCTTGTGCATTAATAGAACTTTAAAAAAGTAATCATATTATTTTTTAAAATAAATTAACAATTCATTTTACAAATAATATCTTTTACTTGGAAGTAGAAAATATGTCAGATATAAAATTATTAAAAGATCAAAAAATTACTTTTATCGAATGCTTCAAAAGAACAAAAACAAAATCATAAAAGGAAAATTAAATATTAATGGTTGTGAACTACCAAACAAAATTATGTGTATGTAATTTTGTTTAAAATGCAAGAAGATACAAACTTATATAGTGAATTGTTTCTAATTATATATTTAAAGTTCTTTGTTCTCGTTAAAGAATTTAAATTTTTCGTACATTTTTTAGAAGATAAGTTTAACATATAAACAAGATAAAAATATATATTTTTATATTAAATATTATATATAGTATATATATAAATATTATTTATATTATAAATTTTTATATTAATTAAAAGATGATATTATTATATTAATATCATTGAAATAATGTTTTAGTGATATTATGGTAATAGTACAAAACGCACATAATTTACGTTATTATTTTCATTACTTTTATTTTTCCATTTCTAAGATTATAAATAGAGAATAGTATTCAATTTAGAAATTTACATGTGATATTCTTTTTATAATCTACTACCTGTAAGAATATTACAATTAATTCGATTTGAATAAAATTTCAATAAAACTTTTTTTTCGGACTTAATTTAAAATTATTTTAAGGTTATATATTTTTCAAACATCTATAATTTTTGTAACTAAGCTCAAATTATTAACATAGAATTAAATTATCAAAACTAATCTTTATCTCTGTGTATTTTTAAACCAATTTTGACGCACGCACGCACGCACGCACGCACGCACGCACGCACGTGTTGCACCTGAAACATGCCACAAATCTCAGACATCATAATGCGAGCTGTCAAAGCAGTTGTCATTCAACCTCCGCGAGACTCTCCACAGTCTCGATAGTCAGCATCGACAGCCAATCACTTTTTCAGTGAAAAAGGAAATCATATACCTCTTTCTTGTGAGTCGGTTTTCGTAATTACGCATGCGCTCTTTTGAAAATCGACTTACTAAAAAGAGAGCAAAGAGAGAGAGAGAGAGAGAGAGAGAGAGAGAGGTTTTTGATTTCCTTTCTCACTTCCATCGGACGCATTTTGATTTCCCATTCACCTTTCATTTATATATATGTTTTATGGATTCTTCTTCTTCTTCCGCTCCCACCAGGAGCGATACACCCGATGTCCGCACCCGCGGCCGTTGTTTAAGGCGAGTCCATATAGGCGCGTTAACGAAATGAATTGAAACACTTATTTCGCAATAATAGAAAGATATGTCGATATATATATACAATTTTTATATTGCAAATTTTTATTTCATTCAATTAGTAAATCAGCTGCACACATTAGGTATTTTGAACGTCAGACATTTACGAACGGAGTACAAAAAGAAATCTTTTCATACTACTGCCGTGACTGACAATGAAGCAAATTATCAGTGCCATTTGTCAAATAGTTATATTCTATAATATCCGTAGAATGCTTGGACGTCAGGTGACGACCTCACTAGGAGCGGTGAGTGTTGAAGGATGGTAGGGGAGGGGCTGCCTCCAGGGGGAAGTTCTCTCACCGCTACTGTGGTACTTGGTGGCAGACAGGCTGCTTAGAATGCTTAATGACAAGGGCTTCGAATCGATTGGGTATGCAGACGATTTGGCTATCCTGATTCGGGGACCTTTCCTAGAGACACTTCTTGAGCTCACACAAGGGGCTCTGGGAATGGTCGAGGAATGGTGCAGGGAGACGGGTCTGTCGGTAAACCCGAAAAAGACAAGTCTCGTGATCTTCACCCGTAAGTACAAGGTGGACTCCGTGCAGGAGCCTGTCTTAGAAGGAGTCAGATTGATACCTGAAGGTTCGGTCAAATATCTGGGAGTCATCCTAAATAAAAGGCTGAACTGGAAGCTGCACCTGGAGACGGTGTACAAGAAAGCCTGCACATATTTCTGGATGTGTAGAAGAACCTTCGGGCAAACTTGGGGCCTGTAGCCAGACAGAGTTTTCTGGATATATTGTGCAGTGCTCCGGCCAAGATTGCTCTATGCGGCGGTGGTCTGGTGGCCAAGGGTCCAAGTATCCGAAGCCCGGGCATCGCTGGAGTGCGTCAGGGCTCTCATTCTGAGAGGTGCCCTGGGTGCTATGAGGACGACGCCAGTGGCGACGATGGGACTGCTGCTTGGCATTGAACCACTCCATCTCTCGATAGTAGCGGCAACGGCTGCTACTGCATATAGATTGAAGTGCGGGAATAAGTAGACGGACGGTGCGACCCACACCCGGTTTCCACGCGAGCTCCTGACGGGGGCCGTATTTGAGATGAGGCAAGATAGGATCTCTGTGAAGCGCGACTTCAGTAGATCTTTTAAGATCTATTTTTCTAGTCGCGAGGAGTGGGAGAGGCATGAGGTGCCTGTTGTCAGGAACGGGGACGTCTGGTACACGGATGGCTCCAAGACTGACACGGGCGCCGGTGCCGGGATCTATGGATGCCGGAAGGGAGTCAGAGAGACGCTCCCACTTGGGGAGTTTACCACTGTCTTCCAAGCGGAGGTGGCGGCAATCATGGGATGTGCTCAGACACTGATTGCATCGGGTGTGACGCGCAGGCGCATCAGGATCTGCTCAGATAGTAGGGCGGCCCTGGGCGCGCTGGGCGCGTGTGTTTTCAATTCTCGGCTGGTCTGGGAGTGCAAGACGGCGCTGGACCAGCTGTCGGTTGGCAACAACGTTGGTTTGGGTCCCGGGGCACTCGGGGATCAAGGGTAACGAAATCGCTGATGAGTTAGCAAGAGCTGGCGCAGCGGTCAGAATGGTGGGACCGGAGCCGGCTCTAGGCGTGCCCAGCTGCGTTGGCAAACGGAAATAAAGGGCTGGTTGCGGGAACGCCATGCTGACTTCTGGAGAGAAACGACAAGGACCAAGTGCCGACAGGCAAGGGCTTTCCTGGGAGAAGCACTCAGAAGGGACCTTGCTAGGAACATCAGGGCCTTGAAGAGAAAGGAAGTCAGGCTGGCAGTGCAGATCTACACGGGCCATGGCTTTACCAACTACCACATGCACAAGCTGGGTCACTGTGACACTCCGGAGTGCAGAAGGTGCGGATTTGGCGAAGAGACTATTCTCCACATGCTATGCAAATGCCCGGCTTACACTGGGCACAGACGACTCCTATTGGGCTCGGATTTATTAGTGCCCGAGCAGGTTTGGCAACTCCAGGCCAGGGACCTCCTCCGCTTCTGGGGGGTGACAGGTATCGGCTAATCTGGAGTTAGTACGGCCGGGAAGACATAATGGACCCCGTCTGCGTGTCGTTGAGGGACCTCTGATAGGAGGCCGCCTCCCGGGAGAATTATTATTATTATTATTATATATTCTATAATTTCCCAAGGAGAACGGAAAAGTCAAAATAATATCAATTTGACATTAAATTGACCGAATTTTCGTCATTTTTTACATCATAATTAAAATCTAGATTTTAAATGACTAAAGAATGACTTTATATTGACTTTTTTTATAGTGTCGATCTTTTTGATTTTTAGAAAAATGTGAACGTTTCTTGATTGTATATATGGCAAATATTTATTTTTAATTCCTTTATTTCAAATGCCATTTCGCAATTTATACAACAATTAAGTCTTAGTATAAATTGTAACTTTACATTTGTTTATATTTTATATGCAAACTTTATATTTATGAACAATATATATCTTAACTAACACACATTTCATCTTTTTGACATCTATTAAGAAGATATATACCATTGGTATACTCTTATTAACAATTAATATTTATGGATCATCGAAACATCAGTTCTCGGACGATCACAAGGTTAAGCACGTTCCACAAGGTTTATAGCTTAGATGGGTGACCGCTTTAGGAATATCGTAAATAAGTTTCTAAATATGTATTTTTTAATCACAATTTTGTTATGTATATTTTTTTTCATTCTCTAGTATATGATGCTAATTAATAAATTTATTGTATTTAAAACAAATTTATTTTAGCAATTAAATTGGAATGGTCAAGAATACATCAAAAATTTATGCACTTTGACATCATTTTGACAGACTAAAATTTGATCTTATTTTGATATCATTTTGATGTCATTTTGATCTTTCTGTTCTCCTTGGGTAGTTGATGTAGTCTACAAAGTAAAATTAAACCGGTCAATTGCAGTTTCCGGTAGACCTTTACGAATTTTGGCATTTGTTTCTATATTACTTGAATGTGTTCTGTAAAAAATTTAAATTAAACTAATCGTAAATTATATTCAAGAATATAATTTACGATTAATAAAAAATTTATATTAAACTAATTAATTCTTGAATTTTTTACAGGACATACAATGATTTTTTTCTTGAGTGCATGTTGTCGCATCCTTTGTACTTTCATTATTCTCATTTGTGGAATATTCCTGAGCATTCGGCAAAATATGGTTTACATCATCAATAGCTGTATTTTCATTTGTTGTCAATTCTTTTTCCCTAAATTAGGAAATAAAGGTATAAGTAGCTAATAAGAGCCGGTTCTAACTAGGGAGCTCCGAGGGGGGTGAGGGGCAGGGGGGTCTGCGGGGTGGGGAAAGCCGCTCACAAAGTTCTCGGCCTAAGGTCCGCGGGGGGGGATGACGTCACAGGAAAGGTGATGCTCCCGCTGGCTTGACCGCGGGGGCGGGGGAATTGCGTTGTAGGTGTGGAGGTCGCGGGGGCGGGGGAACCGCTTCTTGAATGCGGAGGTCGCAGGGACGGGGGAACCGCTTCGAGGGTGCGGGGTTTGCGGGGTGTGGGGAACCGCATCTTGGATGTGGAGGTCGCGGGGACGGGGGAACCGCTTCTTGAATGCGGAGGTCGCGAGAACGGGGGAACCGCTTCGAGGGTGCGGGGTTCGCGGGGTGTGGGGAACCGCATCTTGGATGTGGAGGTCGCGGGGACGGGGGAACCGCGTTGTGGATCCGCGGAAAAGAGGGAGCCGCGTTTTGAGTCCGCGTGGAAGAGGATACCGCGCTCGCCGCCACCGCTGCCGCCGCCGCCGCTGCCGCCGCCGCCGTCGCGCTCGCCGTTCGCGGACTTACCCCGCGCTTATCGCTCGCGTCCCTCCCGTTGCGCACGGGCCCACCCCGCCATCCCAACCGGCGCTATTGAAACAGCCGTAACTTTAAAAAATGCTTTTACGGAACCGCTGTCGAATCGCCAATCGAATCGATACAGCTGATCTGTCGAACCGATACATCTGTTCTGTCGAACCGATACAGCTGATATGTTCAACTGATACCGCTGATCTGTCGAACCGATACCCCTGATCTGTCGAACCGATACCCCTGTTCTGTCGAACCGCCTGTCAAACTGCATGTCTGTTAATTCGAACCGCTATTAGTCTTAACTACAAAGAAAATCATATTCTTTCGCGACCTTCATTAGTTAGATATTTTATACGCGTCAAAGATAAAAAATAAATGTGTCAGCATTCTCAATGTCGTGGTAATGTCACATAGTATGAAATCATCATCAAACCGCCTATCGAACGGATACTCCTGAACCGCCTATTGATACCGCTGATCTGTCGAACCGATACAGCTGATCTGTCGAACTGCCTGTCGAACCGATACCCCGGTTCTGTCGAACTGCCTGTCTGTATTATTGAACTGTCTGTCTGTTCTATCAAACCACCTGTCTGTTCTATCAAACCGCTATTAGTTTAACTATAAAGAAAATCATATTCTTTCGCGACCTTCATTAGTTAGATATTTATACGAGTCAAGATAGAAAATAACCGTGTCAGCATTCTCAATGTCGTGGTAATGTCACATAGTATGAAACCATCATCAAACCGCCTATCGAACCGATACCGCTGATCTGTCGAACCGATACCCCGGTTCTGTCGAATTACTTGTCAAACTGACTGTCTGTTCAATCAAACCGTCTGTCGAACCGCCTATCGATACACCAATTTATCAATTCAATTGATTTGTCTACCGTTCCTAACTGCATAGAAATGTTCTTTCGTTCGCGACCATCGCTAGGTAGAAGTTTTATCCGCGTCAGAGATAAATATGAACGTGTCTCGCACACATCTCGATGTAGTAATGCCATATACATATATGATCTTAACCACAAGGAAAGGGAAAGAAATATAATTTTAAAAATTTCACATTTTATTGATTATAATATTCAGATTATACATTTTATTGTTTTATTTGATGGTGTGACCACCAGTTATATATTTTAAATACATTTTGTAATGTGCAATTCTTAACGTGTTTTCCACAGCGCATATTAATAACACTTAGATTATTCAAAGAAACTACATCTTCAAAATCGGCATTCAGAGTTTCAATGACTACTCTCGCATTGAGCGTATCACCAAGCCATTCTCGTTTTTGATGTTCTTTAAAGTACACGATAGCCTCGTCGGTATCATCCTTTTCATCAAACACAGCTGTTGCAATCAGGCGTTTTGCCATGCTGTACGGAATCATCCCGTCTTCCCATCTCAATTCATGGTGATAAGCAATCAACCAGACTTATCGAATTTTGTTAAAGACTTCCATGGCATGGGACCCGCAAAAATGTAATGCGAAAGAACTGTACCTCTTCTCAGGACCGCCATTTCTTTAACAATAAATCTCTTCCCAACGGTGAATCCTTGCAGATCTACAAATGTTGGTACAATCATTACGAGTAATCTATCGAAACTGTGTTCCCCTCGCGAATTGTCGCAGTTTTTATCTCGGATGGTGAGAATATTTTGCAGACATGGCAAGTTATGTGATTTTGTGCACAACGTTGAATAATGGGCAATATTCAATCACGCGATCGTGTAAAATAAGACAATCGGCTGTAGTACTCTCCGGCACATTTTCTTTAGAGTCAAATTTTATACGCACATCTACGGTAGCGCTCTTGACGGACTCGTTTTGTCGCGTGCAGTCAATGACTACAAAAGGTCCATTCTCCAGAAATAACGGTTAACAGCGTTTCATTGTTTGTGCATCCGTAATAAGTTTTACGAAAACGAGCATACATATCAAACAGGATGGCGTATCTGTTTTTATCAAAGTCTAGATTTAAGTCGTCGTACGGATAAAATTCTGAATTTAAATACAGTTTTACATTGGTTAATTTACACTCATCGAATAAAGAAGCATCTTTCGACATGATGTTCTTTCTACCAGTCTGCAAGGCAAAGATAACGTATCGTGGTTTTTCTAGTTGCGTTGCAGTCTTCACAGCCTATGAATGCTTGGTAGTGCTCTGCAACAAGGGGTACAGATCCCACGAGCGAAAACACACGCTCAGATATCGGTCGCTTTCCAACGTTCGTAGCATGGACAGTTTATTGACCTTGTTTAACATGACGTGAGACATTCGCCGAGACATTGCACCTTATGTATTTCGACTTCAGGCTCAGTCGCGGCGTCTCTCATAAGACAATTGTTATCGTTGCGCGCTCGTATCAAAATCAATTCGTGCCGAGCGTTAACAACCACACGTTTGAAATCCTCACAAAAGCCCAGCAACATGTTGAGCGGTACGCAAAAGTTAAAATATTCTTCAAATATGTGCGGTTTTAAGGTCCATCCAGCATTATGCAAAATTGTTGCTTTGCCATACGTTAGCGATAAATAGTTCTTAATAGTAGTGGTAATTCCAACGTTTCTGTTGCGATCAATCTCCACACCGTTGAGTTCGTATCGAATTTCATCAAACATGAACGTCACGTAATTCTTTGCAAGCGTTGTCACCGACCCTTCCTTCTCTTTCTTTACCGCCATTTTTTCTTCGACGTAGAGAAAACTTTCGCATGATAATGTGTTAATAAATCCTGCTGTTGTATAGGTATTCGCATTTCATCGCTGTGTCCGAACGTAGTATTAGCATACGGATTGTATGTGTGAATCTCAATTTTGACGATGCTGTCGTCAAAGACTGGTTCCCCTCCAATGTTTAGGATATAAGCCATCTCAGATACTATGCACGGTAAAACCCAAAGATTTTAAAAATTCAATGTTGGAAGCAGTAAGTTTCTTCTTGATAAGTCGAATGTTTTTCACTGTTGCCTCTCCAGTTAAAATTGTGTCTTCTGTACGGTTCACCTGCTCATTCAGCACGAGCATCTCACATTATCGCTGTCGTCTCCGTACGTGCAGCCTCACAGTGATTTCTTCTCCACGAAAACCGAGCAATCCACTGTCTTGATCCACAACGCGGATAGTCAGATCCGATATGCTTCGTGCGATGATCGGAAGGTAAATGATCTGTGCTAGCGTTTCCGATATCTTATATCCTGGCGGCACGCTCAGTGAAAACTCGTGTATCGTATG
>NW_012027387.1:31512-32433 GCF_000956235.1 Wasmannia auropunctata
TACCGCTCTCATATCGACGTACTCCTCCCGTCGGTAAAGTGGTTCGCATGAAAATACTTCTGAAATATGGAATATGCATACGTTCAGCCAATTGTTGCAGTTGTATGTTGGTAGTTGCGCCTGTTGGAATTTTAACGTTTTTTTTTGGAGTTTTTTTCTTCCGCATCGAGACACCTCGACTTATACGGAGCGAGATAAACTCCGTGACCTTCCATGACGCGATTGTGACGTTTCAATTCTTCCAGCTGATGATGCGCGGCTTTGTTATCGCTCACGGTTTTTGCGACTCCCGCCGCCCCGCCAACCAACGAACCGACAACGCCCAACAATGGCAAGAGTGGCAGGATACCACCGCGTTTAGCTACCGGAAGTATTTGCTTGCTCCTTTTCCTCTTCGTTTTTAAACCCATGCCGAATTTCGTCTTGGCTTTCATAGCCGCCCAAACAGCTGTGACTCTCTCTCCGAGAGAATCTCTCGCGGTTATGCGTTTTCGCGCTTTCGCGGCGAGTATGTTGTCAGCCACGTGCCGTTCAGCGAGTTCGTTGCTCCGCGAATATGCAATGTCGTGCTCGCGACACGCTGCGTCCAGCGGATTAATGCCCCGATCACCTCTAGCCAATCGCTGTTCTAAACGCGTTCCTGGGCCGCAAAACTGATATCCGGGGATATGCAATTCGAAGGGAAGCGTATTTATCGCGCGATTTATCAAACCGCGGCCTCTCGACGGCATTCGCTGCAATTCTTTACAAACGGTGCAGGACCGTCAATATGTGTCTGCTGCCATTATTGATTGTAATGTTTCAGACACCGACGATACTGTTGAACCTCCGAATCAGCTTTTATACGCTCGGGTAATCTGTCCCACAATTGACTTATACAGTTCGGAAACTCTCGCAGTAAAACGACTTTCGGTATATACT
>NW_012027387.1:32453-33303 GCF_000956235.1 Wasmannia auropunctata
AGCACTCAAACGAAAACGTACGTGTGTCGTGAAACTTTCCAGGAGAGTCGCCGGTACACGAGTAAGGTTGGTGCGTGCGCTGCTCATCGCTGCACGAGCCCGCCAAATCTGATTACGTGATCGTACTCGACCAATCCGCGACTTGTGTATAGAGTCTTTTTTTTATCGCGTGATACATGCGTGATAGAAATGGCCCAAACGTGTGGTATCACGCATGTATGGCGCCATAAAAGAATTGATTGCTATGCACGAAATTATAATTTTATGTCTTATGTGACGGAAAAGTAACGCTATGCTTTACAAAACTTTTTCATAACAAAAAGAATTAAATAATAATAAGTCCAAAATAAGTCCATGTAAAGATGTCCACTAGATGTACAGTATATTTACTTAAATTAATTATAAAAAGGAATCTTAAATAGACGTCCACTGGATGTCCAATGGATGTCCATTCATATATAGCCAATATATATCCTTGTACAGACGTCCATTGGACGTTCGTTCATATATAGCCAATATATATCCTTGTATGGATGTACAATGGACGACCATATTATGTCCATGGACGTATGGTAGTAAAATGGACATAAAACGGACGTCCATAAGACGTACGGTGCTATTTGGGAAGGAATGTGTGCCGTTCGTTGTATACGCCGACCTGGAGTGCGTTCTAGAGAAGATGGACCCGAATCTGCCTGAATTTCAACACCACAAGGTATGCAGTATCGGATACTACGTGCACTGCTCGTACGACGACGCGCTATCGATGTATCGGTGTCGTCGCGATAAGGATTGCGTCGCGTGGTTCGTTGAGGAACTCAGAATTGGCGCATAAAGTAAAGTCCGCTCT
>NW_012027387.1:34904-35396 GCF_000956235.1 Wasmannia auropunctata
TTTCCATGTGTAACTGTAACTTAACTTAGTTAGATTTTTTAAGTAACTAGTAACTAATTTCATAGTTACTTTTACAGTTACTTTATATATGACAAATCATCACTTTCATGGATCAAATATAGGAGACAGAGCGACAATTTTCCTTTTATTCTTCATGTCTTGATATCCCACATGCCCCGTGCCCGTACGCGTTTGCACGTGCCGCCCACCACGCTCACCTAACGGCTGTTTTCTGAACGTACGTAATCACGTGTTCCCCATCATGTTTTCTCATGAGCCTCATTGTAATCATATCGGTCCATACGAGTTCCGCCGCGAAAACACAACGATTCAGGATTCTCAAAGTTCGGAATTTGAGGAATTTCCATATTGATATCACCACGCGATTTTTGTTAGTATTCTATATTTTACCGCATAGTTTAAGAATTTTGCCGTATCGACTCTCGCTTGAGAGCAAGTGCCGTAAAAAAACTTAAAAAAGAAGAAAAAGAT
>NW_012027388.1:0-576 GCF_000956235.1 Wasmannia auropunctata
CTCTAAAATAATGCTTTTTTCTTGCATATATTAAATTTTTTGCAATTTAAAATTATTTCTAATTTATAATTTTATGTGAGGACAATAACTTGTTTTTCTTATCGTCTTTTTACGATCTTGTGCTTTTTATAAATAAATCTTTTAAATACGATATGAATAGATTCTAATTGAGCATATTAAAAGTATTAACATAGTGATAATATTGTCGTAATAATTAATGTGATATAATGTGATTTAAAATGATTAGGATTACTAAGCATTTTTTTACATTTCTAATATTGCAAATTGTTATCTATTTTTTAGCTTTAGTTATACATTGCATAAAGCAGTATTTAACAATATATATTTTAATAATATTTTAATAATAGTATTTTGCGACTTTTTTATCTTATTAAAAATATGCAGTACATACTCATTATAAGTTCTTAATATTTAAAATATTACACTTTTGAAACATTTAGAAACATATTATTTTTATGCTAAACATATATAATTTACAGCAAAATAGTTTAAATTTGATAACTTAAAATTTTATATGTCTTAGGCCTGTTGGAGAACAGATCGGAAGAGCACACG
>NW_012027388.1:8365-9306 GCF_000956235.1 Wasmannia auropunctata
CATGATCCCACGTATTACATTTGCCATTTAAGTACAGTATGCCCAACAATACTATAATCGCGTCTAGATTACTGTCGGTACAAAGACCGATTATATCACCCGGTTTCATGCCCTGTTGCTGCAACCAACGTGCGCACATAATACTGCGCTTGCTCATATCGGCATAGGTATACTGTTTACCCGTGAAACTATTTACCTATATTAACAAGAAATTACATGTTAATTATTTGTAAATATCAAGCAAACTGGAAAATATTGCAATAAACAGAAAATATTGTTTATTAATATACTTGACCGATACAGTCAGGCTTGCTTTTCAAGGTGTGTAGTATCATTTCAGCTACACTAACAGATTTATCTATTGGAATTTCTGGTCCTTTCAAAATGTTATCTTTGATGATTTTGACTTTTGATTTTTTTACCTTCACGATATAAAAAATTCGTTAATTATTATTAACACATGTTATTAACACATACGTTATAACAACGATTTTTATAATCTGACTAGTTATTTTTTATAAAATTATAAAGTATGTATGTTGTTTAGTTAGAACGTAAATATTATAATTAAAAAATAGCTATTATGACGATTGCATCACCGTTATTCCAGCTGCAATAACTCATAAATTATTCCGCGTCCAATAAAATACTGCTAAACTATTTTAATTCGTAAGAAATAAACATGGACTTTGTAAGCAAACTTAAAGACTTTACAATTAATCGTTTTTGTCATCGAATCTGTTAAAATTTTTCAATCTATATCACTTTACAACCGAATTGAATTATATTAAAATTAAACTATAAATTTTAAAACGTTAATGATTGCAAATGAAGTTTTTAATAATGTAGTAATTATGCTAATCAAGATTTAATAAATAATGAAAAAATAAATTTAATTTAAATAATGAAAGATTCATAAGAATAAAATTCAAATATGTATA
>NW_012027388.1:9326-10049 GCF_000956235.1 Wasmannia auropunctata
TCACCACACCGATCTAGTACTCGTTCGCCAGCCGTTTTATGAACGGCTATCGAAGAGAGTTCGATCATCGACGTGGTGCACGGTAAGGACGAGTCGCAGGTCAAGTCGAAGGATATCCTGACGGTGAACAAGATGGCTTGCGAGGAGTCCGATCGCACAGGAACAATCGTGATTCTCAAGTAGACAAGCAGCGAGTTATCTGATAATTCATGAAGGAACAGCAACAAAACTACTATTACACAACTGTATTGTGTAACATTATCTTCTTTGATACTACTTTTATAAATTGTGTAAAGAAAAAACAAATTAACGCGATGAGACAGTAACGACTTCTATTGAATATTATTCATTTAAACATTTATATTCAGGTTTTTTTATATTTTTAACCAAAATTTTGTCTATATATTATATTATATTTTACTATACCTAATATACTATATATTACTATATTTTATCTGATAATAAAAAATAAAAATGCAAATATGATGAATGAAAGTTATAAGTGTGAATTTTTTCCTTTTTCTTCTCGTTAGATTTTTTTGACCTTAATATCATAAAATAATTTTAAAGTGCAAATTGAAATGTAAAACAGAATTACAATACACACGCCATCCACACACTATTCATTGTATGATGTATATTATTAATGTTTAACTTTTGCTAAATTAATTTATTGTTCAGTTGATAAAATAAAATATAAATCAAGCTGTTATTGTTCATGTT
>NW_012027388.1:12362-14476 GCF_000956235.1 Wasmannia auropunctata
AAGTCATTTATACAGGTAATAGCATTATACATATCACTAAAGTAAAATTAGTTAACATCAAAGTACAAAGAAAGATATCATTTAGGTTTTATCTTTTAAAATATTATATTTAATTTGTAAACAAGTTTTTTTTTAAGGAGCGCGCTTACACTTGACATCCTTTTTTTACCTTTTTTAAAAGTCACTTTTGTAACGATATCACGCATTTTGTAGTGTTATAACATACCTCGGATTAATGCCTATTCGGGGAGGATGTGTTTTACTCTATGAGAATTGTTCCGTCGCATATTATCCCATTCTCGTGCTTTTTTTGCTCATGACAGAAATTGTGTAATGGAAAGATATAAATAAAGGAGGCAATGTAGATCTGGCCTGTCATCTTTCTACTAAAAGAATTATAATTATAGTGTAATATATAAAAATTAATGTAAAAAATAATTCTTTTGAATAATAATCTTTTAGTCTATACAAGTGCGTGTGGATATGTAGCGCGGAATCAGAGTTACTCTATTCGTTAATCTTCAGTTAGGATAATGTCCGGATAATAAGTATTTCAATTTCGAGGAGTATCGAGACTAAGTTCACTTTATTCGAATGTACTTGTACAAGAATCAGCACGTCTGATCGCGTCGGAGTGTGTCAACCGAATCTCCTGTTTGTCCATCGCGCAGTCGCTAAAATCCCTCTCGTCTCTTCTTGTCTTGTTGTTTTCCACGTGTTTGCGTCAGCATGTTTTTAAGTTATCTTGACCTCTTTTTGTGTGGCGAACAGCTGATCCTACCGTGTCAACGTCTATTCGTGTGTTTCGCAGATGTTTCGCAGATTTCATAAGTAACGAATATTTTAAAGCGCGGGCTAAATTCAAGGTAGTGGCGATGCAATCGCCACAATCTGTAATATGGATTTGTCTAATAGATCGTTTATAACTGTTATGAGCTCAATAAAAAAATCATAAAAATAGGATATGCGACAGAGAAATTCTCCTTGAGTGAATTATAAATGATATACTTTGGATTAATACCTGTTCACAGAGGATCTTTTACTCGAGAAGAATTGCCCCGTTGAATATTATTCTACTTTCGTGATTTTTTTACTAAACTCATGACAGAAATTATGTAATCTCTATCTACACAGAAAGATATAAATAAAAGAGACTATGTAGATGGATCTGGCTTTTTATCTTTCTACTAAAATAAATAATCAGTTATAACTATTATGTAATATATAAATATCTACTAAAATAAATGATTAGTTACAACAATATAAATAAATATATAATAATATATAATAATAATAAGTTAATTATAGCAATAATATAATATAATATAATATAATGCAATAAAAAATGTCTTTTAACATACTTTATCTGTATCTGTAATCTTCGTCTAACAGATGGTTTACATTTATAGCAGTAAGTAAAAAAATCATAAGAATAGAATATGTAACGGGGTAATTTTTCTCGAGTAAAAGATCTTCCGCAAACATTAATCCGAGATATATATATACATTGACAAAAAGACATACGGTAACGATAACCTCACTTGTCACTGGAAAAAATATATGCGTTCAGCAGAGAGAACAGATTGATTCTATGATTGATTCTTGCTTTTATTTAAATTTGCTGGATTTAAGTGCAGAAACCAAGTAATAAAAAAATCATTAAACGCACTGATCTGTTTTATCTGTTGTACTATAACATCAATCGCTCGATTACATATACATATGATCGATGCGTGCGAGACTGCAAGGTCAGAAATCCTAGCGCTCTAGCACCTCTTGTGTCAAAAATTGTAAAAGTACACTTCCCCCATCCCGCAACTGACGGATGACAATGATGAGAACGTTTCTTAAATCTTAATTCTCACATTTCGGATTTTGCATTGCAAAATCTCCGCTCGTAGGGCACGTAGAGAAAAAATAAAGACACTTTCATTATATAAATCGAACCCAAGCTATCGATTAAGCCTAGTTAGAACTTAATCGGTTCGACCGTTATTGAGATTTCAAAATCTCAGGTGCTCGCAACGCGACGGCTCGCGTTAAGAGACCCGGCATGGCTCGACATGTATGACATATCATTTTTATATACATACTGTCACGTGCTCCCGCAAGAT
>NW_012027388.1:15158-17139 GCF_000956235.1 Wasmannia auropunctata
CGGGCGAAAGAATACGTACGCCAGAGTTAAGTAATAACACTTTAATAAACACTTGGTATGGCGATAATAAAGGCTCGAGTAAAAAGAAGTAACAAAAAAAAGGAAAGAATACAGAAGAGAATAAACGCGGCGATATGCGGCAGAAAATAATCTGACAGTTTGTTTAACAAGAAAAGGTGCCGGTAACGGAAAGCGCAGTAACAGTAGTAAATTCGGCCCGATACCTTGTTCGCAGAAGGATATGCTGTCCGGATTGATGGACGGGCGTAGGTGCACGCCCGGATCGGCAGCCGGAAATAGCGCGGTGCACGACTTAATCTCCTGGGCGAAATTAATTACGTCGGAGCTAGATGGTATTAACTCGGGCCGGTAGATGAAAACGCAATCCGACCGATACGGCATTTGAGTACTATAAGAGAATTTATCTCGGTGTGGCGCAGGCACCGACAAGAGTCAAAATATACGCGCGCGGAGTAGCCTCAATAATCGGCTCGCAAGACAGACACACGGACGGACGCGAAAAATGAACAAGGAATTACTTGCGTTGACACACAACGAAATTACACGCACGATAGAAACGCGCGAAAACGCTAAGTACGCGCGAACTCGCGAATACACGCACTTACAATAAACTCGCGCACTCGTGCACAAGGGCTTTGCGGCACAATCGCGGGGACGATCTCCGGGTGGCTCGATACGCGACTCACGACACTCCCGATAGCTCACGGCAGATTCCTGTGGGAACCCTCGCACTTGGGGACGGGCGCTAGCAACCAACGACTACGAACCGCATTGCCAAAGGGGCGCACGCGACGGGACTCAAACACGAAAATGGCGTCTCCGTCCGCAGAGTGCGAATGGGATCCGCGACCTGCCCGTGGCTTTACAACGCTCGGAGATAGAGGGTCGTGCCTCACCGGCACGATCTTCAGCTCGTCGTCCTCAGGGGAAGGTCCGGGCCGGCAGCTCCTTGCCTCTCGCTCGCTCGCTCGCTCGCAGGATCGACCGTACGCTCGCCGGACTCGCACGCAAAAGCGGCGTAGATCGCGTTTGATACGCGATCGATGCCTGCACCCCCAGCCCGGGGGTGCGTAACACAGCGGTGCAGACGGCCGCGACCAATCACGGCGCCGCGGGGGTCCCTCCGTGGCACGGGCGTTAATGGCGACTTTTTCTACGGGCGCCTCGCGCCCTCGCGCGACCTCAGATCCTCCGACCGCCTTCCCGGCTGCGTTCCTGGCGGCTCTCGTATCCTTGCGCGTGGTCACGCGCTCCGCGTGCGCGCGCTCTGTCACTTGCTCGCCGCGTGCCCGGTGCGTGTCCCCCTCAACTCCGGCGCCAGGTCGCCTGCACTCCTCGTCCTCTCCATCGCCGGTGACCTCGAATCCCCGCTGTCGTCGTTCCTTATGCCCGGTGAGGCGCCGCGTTACATAGAAGAGGTTCAAACTAATTAGTATCTAATATGCGATTTAAGTTCGGGCCTCCCAGAGATCTCGGTTTTACACTTAGCAACGCGGCTGTCGGCCCGGCAAAAGGGCGCGAACCCGCGCCTTGTGACGGCGGCGGGACGCTGCTCCGCTGCAGCGGGCTGCAACGTCACAATACATATATTTTATATTATATTCTATTTATATTTATAGTTTTTTAAACACTTGACACCAAGCCATTACCGTGTCTCCTGATAAACCTGCTGAGATAATAATATCGCAACACATTGCTTCAAAAGCTATAAGTATTGAAATCACGAAAGCCATGGCGAATCCAAGAATCTATTGTGCAAATGATAAAGTACAAAAGATCAGAATATCTTCTCTAGTCGAAGAATTTGAGGATGTAATGGAAAACATACGTGGAAAGTGTATGGACGTCGGTTGTGGTCCTGGAGATATAACAAAGGAAATTCTATTACCGGCTATTGGCTCAAATGCACAATTAATTGGTAAAAGAATAATAAATTACAGAAATATTTATACAAAAATTA
>NW_012027389.1:0-319 GCF_000956235.1 Wasmannia auropunctata
TAATCCCATAAAAATTACGTTTCCTTACTTAAGTCATAAGTATATTACTTATATGAAAGATTTGATATCAATAAAAGGCGTCAAGTTATAATCCCATAAAAATTACGTTTCCTTACTTTAGTCATAAGTACAAATTATAATCTCATAATTATATATTTTCTAAGAAAGTACGAAATCCTTAAATTGTGCTAATTACAGACAGAATATGAAGAGAATATCATATAAGTCTTAGGTGTCTGCATTACCTATAAAATAAACTGTTGTACTACTTTAAAAAAATATAACTAGATGAGATAGTATTTTTAAATTTAAAAAAAGT
>NW_012027389.1:4939-5457 GCF_000956235.1 Wasmannia auropunctata
ATTCAACAAGAATCCAGTTTTATCACATTGGCTTCGTAAAATATCATTAAAGCAAATTTTTTCATTCATAATTACGCATTATTGTTGACATATATATATCATTAATCGCTAGCTACGTATAAACGTTCCTTTCTTTCATTTTAGCTTCTCTTCTTAATCTTTTCTTTGCTCTTCACGTTGACGTTCCAGTAGTAAAGAAGCTACGCCACTATTATACCAAATAGTTTGCCAGAGTGGAGCACATGTACATCGTTATTATAATCGTGTCACCCGTTTCTTGAAAAAGAGCATAAAACACGTTGCCGTCGATAATTGGCCGGTATTTCCATTGGTATAATTTGTACAGGTTTGAATAAACTGTAACAATCCCATATAAAATCGTGGATTAACATATTTGCAATGTATGTGAGATAAAAATAGCGAGTTTTCAAAAGTAAGTGCAATTGACTGATTAGTTATAACAATAATAGTAGCTATTATAGGCGGGTTCTAACTAGGGAGCTCCGAGGGGGGGTGAG
>NW_012027389.1:7762-8334 GCF_000956235.1 Wasmannia auropunctata
TTCTTCGTAATATGAAATGCAATTCTGTAAAAGAATTAAAGCATGGAAAAACATAAATTAAGTGTGAAAAATAATTTATTGAAACTTACGATCTCTCGATCACCTCATCCTTCAGCGGAACGTAGAAATTCATTATTCTTGAAAGGTGACAAGCCAATTTAGCACCACTTTGTTAAATTGTTCTTTCAAGTACGCCTATCAAAGTGCAAATGACAAAATCGCGATACCTCATACTTTTATGTAAACTCCCCTCCAATTCGCTGTGACAAAGTTTGATTTTTCGAACAGCCATAATGCCTAGCGATGAAATCACTTCGCCGAACACGCGTAAAAAATGCAATTTAGCAATTTGGTGAAGCGCCGATGTACGGCAGCTGTGACACAATAGATTCGCGTAATATAATATGTTTTCAAGGATAAACAAAATGTCTTTCTGCATCGAACACGTGTTAAAAATGCAATTCAGCAATTTGATCAGCTGTCACATAATACTTTTGTGTAATATAAGATTTTTATAAAGACAATTAAAATATCGGTGAGATCACCGTGTTAAAAAGGCAATTAAGCATTTA
>NW_012027389.1:12917-13466 GCF_000956235.1 Wasmannia auropunctata
ATATCAGCATCATCAAGTATTTAGCTTAGGTTATTACGTACACTGCTCGTATAATGACGCGTTATCGACGTATCAGTTTCGCCGCGATACGGATTGCGTTGCATGGTTTACCGATGAATTAAGATGTTTAGCACACAAAGTAAAATCTATTATATCCACTAATGTACCCATGGCAGATTTCACGCGAAACGATTGGGAAAGATTTCACAACGCTACACACTGTCATGTGTGCAGACACCGTTTGAAAGAGAAACCGTTTGCGCCTGACGACTCGCGGGTACGCGATCACTGTCATTTGACTGGGCGATATAGAGGTCCGGCACATTCAAATTGCAATCTAAATTACCAAGATCTACATTGCATTCCAGTAGTTTTTCACAATTTGTCCGGCTACGATGCGCATTTTGTTATCAAGGAAATAGCTGAAGCATACCAGGGACGTGTAGAACTACTTCCAATAACGAAAGAAAAATATATATCGTTTACAAAAAATGTCCAAAGCACTGAGGATAAAAAGAATCGAAATACTTGTATAAAATTGCGATTTAA
>NW_012027389.1:15728-16708 GCF_000956235.1 Wasmannia auropunctata
TCGCGAGGATTCTGAGCGAATCGTGCCGTGAGCTATCGGGAGTGCCGCGAATCGAGCCACCCGGGGATCGTCGCCGGGAGTGAGCCGCAAAGCCCTCGCACACCGGTGTGCGAGCGTTATTGTAAGTGCGCGAGTACTCGAACCGCGAGTACTCCTCGTAAGATTACTTAGTGTCGGCGCATGCTATTTCGTCGCGCTCGAAATAAAGAAGTTTATATTCGTTTTTCGTTTTCGCCTGAGCATCTGACACGTGGATTCGCGATTGAGATTGTCGGTCGTCGTTAGACCTCGGTACTCGCGTCGTACTGAGTCACATTTTTTTTTGTACTATCGCGCCGATACTGACTGTAGTTACGTTATTGATTGCTGCCCGAATTGATTACTGTTCAAGAACGATTTCCTTTTTGTCACGTCAAAGATTCTCGCGCCGCTGAGTTATCGGCACTTGTCATTGCCAGAACCGGATTATTTTTTGTATCCGTTACTTTTCCTTTGCTTTTTTTTTGTTATCACCGTACTGTATTATTTCTTTAGCTACTACTTGTTACCGCTCTGCCACGCGGGGAATAAACGGTAGCATTATTATAATTCTGAAATACTGCGTCGAAATTCTTTCGCCCGGCCAGCACCATCCCGCCGCCCGTCCGCCCTTAGTTCCGCCCTGCCCCTCTACCGTTAGGTAGAGCCGGCCGGCCCTCGCGCGATCGACATCGGGGAGCAGCGTCCGGTCGCGAATCTCGATTAGCGCTGTGGACAATCGCCTTTTGCGGTCGCGTTATTGGCGGAAATTCGCGTTTCGCGAGTGACGTGCCGCCGAGCACGTCTGGCGCCCAACTTTCGCGTCGCTGCTCCTCGTCGGTTGCCGGAGGGACGAAATCCGGAGGGCCGTCACCTTCCCTCCCGACATCCTACGCGATTTCACCTTTTTTTGTTTGATCCGTGCTCGCGTGAGATACCTATCTCGCGGGAGCGCGTGACAA
>NW_012027390.1:0-846 GCF_000956235.1 Wasmannia auropunctata
TATAATGTATATGTATTACATAAATGATAAAATGAAGACTTTTATTTAACATCAATTAGACTAAATTGAACAACTTTCCTATAAGATACATAAAGGATGTAGAGATGAGTAGAGCACAATATACATTCTACTTTAAGAATTTTACTAAAATTAATCTTTTAGCAGAGGAGCGAATCGAGTAATTAAAATTGCAAATATTTTGTAAATAATATGGATATTAATTTGCAATTCAAATAATGAGATATATTTTGTAAAAATTATGAAAAATGATCTCGCAAATTATCATGATTACCGTATAATATTAATCATTATTGTAATTTGTAATTGTAGAGAGCGTTAGAATTAAAATCTGGTGATGCAGTGTTTCTTTATATGCGTGTATGCTTAAAAAGAGACAAAATATTTACAATTTTAATTACTCGATTCGCTACTCTGCTAAAAGATTATTTTTAGTAAAATTCTTAAAGTAGTAGAATGTATAATGTGCTTTACTCTTCTCTACATCTTTTATGTATCTTATAGTATATTAATATCGTACGATAATCATGATAATTTGCGAGATCATTTGCGATATATTTTTACAAAATATATCTCAATATTTGAATTGCAAATTAATAAATATTAAATATTAAAAATAGATATTATAATACTCATCTGACATAACGTGGAAGAGAACCTCGATGAATTATAACCTCACGTACACCCCAACACTAACCAAACTAATCCAACGTGTCACGACGCGAACTGTCATCGCCGCGAAAGTTCAGAGCGCGACTTCGACTTCGACTTCGTGCGAGGCTGCAAGATTAGAAATTCTAGCGCCTCTTGTGTCAGAAATTGTAAAAA
>NW_012027390.1:866-1482 GCF_000956235.1 Wasmannia auropunctata
AGTCCCGACGTTCGTCACGCGGGCTCTCGGGTACAGAAAGTCTTATGTCCCGTTGTTACCTCCGGAGTGTGTTTCTATGACATTGTGGCGCGCGCTCGCGCGCATCAGCTCGCGTTTACCTCCGGATCGCGGCAGTTACCTCCGAGAGGCCGCGTTGCTCTCCGGAGGACGGTAATGACCTCCGGGTGTCGCATTGTGGCGGATTGTGAGAGAATTACATTAAATAAGGTATAACGCTCGGAATTGTGACGGAATGTGGTACACTCGTCGGAAACGAACTGAAAAGGCTACTTCCAATATATAATGTGACCAACTGTGTTCAGATCAACTAAAATGAATAACTATTAATTCTCCTCGCGTAAAATGTGGTAATATAAACTGAATCAAACTGAAATCAATCTTTATCACATTATTTGTGACTAATCTTTTATATTATTTAATTTTCAGGAAATCCTTTGACTCTAATCATGGCAAAACTTAAAAGGTGAGTATTTACTCGGAAATTTGTGACTCAAACTACTTATTAATGATTTCTCTTTACTTTTCAGGTTCCTGTGACTCGTTCACTGCGGAATGTGGTAAGTATCTTCGCAGGTAAGTACATTATTATAATTTG
>NW_012027390.1:2377-4740 GCF_000956235.1 Wasmannia auropunctata
CAGGAGCGTAGCGTGCCGTATGTGCGGCTCTTCGCGCTCACTTCACATACATTTACCTGTGAAGTGAGCGCGAAGAGCCGCACGTACGACACGCTACGCTCCTGCGTACTCCGGCTAAGCGCGATCTGATTGATTAACTTTATTCGTTAATAACTCTGTAAATAATGGTCTGAGCCAAAATTGAAAGAGGAACTTTTAGTTCAAAATTTCATTCTCTTTCACACCTTGAAATATTAATTAAGCGTTACGGGACACTCTGTATAAACTAAAACGTATCCCGCTTATGCTTCATACTCGCTTTCACTCTGTGCGCTTACAAAAGTATAAAATATCAAAATACATCATATGTTTCTTGAGCCTGTATCATAAAATATAAAATAAAACAAACGTGGTTAAATACATCGTCTTTCTTGAGTCTGTATATCAAATATAGTAAAATAAAAGATCGCAATAATTGTAATACATCATGTGACTTAAATTAAGATCACAATATCATCGCTTTTTCGCGACATAACTAAATACTCTAAAAATGACATTATCCACTCGCCCATCGACAAAATACAATATGTGAAAATAAAATAAAACAAAAATGTAATCGCGCACATTAAAATGTCTTTTAGCGTCATGCTTATTTTAACGCTTTAATAATTGCCTCCGCTTGTGAAATCAGTCCCTCGTTGCTCGTATCCCTTTAAACAGGCTGCGCCACGGTTGGCGAAGTCATTGGCGCTGCCGCGCCCGTCTCGATGTCTTTTACTAGCTTCTCAATGTCGTCGGCGCTGTCCCGACGCTTCAGGCTGGCGCTTCCTCCGTTTCGCGTGTCGTCCGAGAATATGTCCTCGAAGGTTGGTTCGAACGTTTGCTGTGGCTCCTCCGCCGGTGTTGCGGCGACATCTTCGCCACAAAGTGGAACCGGGAGCTGAAATGATTCCGGTTCCAAGGTTAGGTTAGGTTTACTTTAAGTAAAGCAGCGCTCATTGTAAATATATATGTATGGCTAAAATTTTTTTTGTATCCCTGAAGGAAAGTAATAAACTTTATCTATCTATCTATTTATCTATCTACTCTGTTTTCAATTATGCTAGCTGAAGATATTTGTGAAGTCTAAAACGTTCTAGAATTTATTTTTATTGAAGTTTTAATTTTTATATCTTTTTTATTATGTGCTCGTTTTAAGGCCTTTATATTTATTTAATTTATTGTTATTACAATATTTTGAAAAATTAACAAAAAATATTCCAATAACATTCAGAACATTCTTACAATTAGTACCATTTGAGAATATTCTTTTCCAATATTTTTAGAATATATGGAAATCAAGCGATGCGGTAGCGGCGCGACGCCAAGTATATAAAAGTCGTGATGACTTGTGAGTATACGGCACTGGCACTGCCGCGCTACCGTTAGCTTTATCTCGAAGTTTTGCCTCGTAAGATTTTCGATTTCGATATCTCGGAAACGAAAGTTCTAATAAAAAATCTAATGACACTTTCATTATATAATATTGATACGAGCTTTCGATTGAGACCAGTCCGAATGAAATCGGTCAATCGGAAATGCAGTCAATCCCAAAATCTTCAAATCGATCGTTTATAATGCCACTTGGGCGATTCCAATCTTGTTCATCTTCGTCTTCTAACTGTCCACCAAGGTGTATTCACAACGCCCAAAGCGAGCGACTATTCGTCAAGATATTCTTATGTGAGGTTACGCTCGCAGTTCAAAAACATACGTGTGTGTCATCTTATATGTGTCATCGTTGCATATATCCTTGTTGTTTGTGAATAGAAATAATAAAATGTTGAATGCGATATCGTTTTTATAACAAATTAACGATATTTGATAATTGTTAATTATAATTAAGATTTAGAAATCGAAATGAATTCGTGCATTTGTTTAAAGTCTGTTATTTAATAATCGGGTATTATCGATGACATCTGAGATCTATTTGTATGTAAATTATTAATTAAAACTTAGAAATTGAACTGAAATATTGCACTTGTTTAAAATATATTATTTAATCTTCGAATAAAGATATCGATGATCCATCTTTTTGATCATTGTTATTTAGCATTAATAAATTGAACGAAATAAGTTTTAAACTTCTCACACTATCCATTTGTTTATAACGCGATATTTAACAAATTAACGACAATATATCTAACAAGAAAAGGGACCCAAGTGTCCGCCTCCGATTTCGATGAGCTTTTGATATGTTATTCTCTAGACAAAACCAAAAATTAAGCTACTGCAAATTCGTGTCGCTTCACGCTTTTAAGGGGTGAAACACCCCTTAGAATAAAATCGGTTTTTTTATTTCAATGCAAATATCATTGAAACTAGGAGAGATAGAAAAAAATGTT
>NW_012027390.1:9076-9641 GCF_000956235.1 Wasmannia auropunctata
ATTTAATATTAAAATATAAAACAGTACATTAAACATTACAAAATTAATTATAATTTGATGTGCAATGTATACAGGGTGATTCAGAATAAGTATAGTGTCCTTAAACATACGTATTCCTGACCGTATTCTGAGACGATTTTTCCTTTGGCAAAAATTTGTGCGGAGCTTAGTTTTCAAGTTATAAAGAGAAATAGCGAATTACGGAATTTCGCGGATTTTAGCGAATTTCGCGTACGGAAGACAGGGGCGGCGCAACTTATTGTCCGCTGGCAGACGGTACGTGGAACCGTCGCGACGATCAGCTGACTACACGCGCGCATACACATGCGTTTACATTTTCTCTCTCTCTCTCTTTTTCACACACACACGCACACGCACGCACGCACAAAACCTTACCTTTTAAAGATTTGTCGACTTTTGTAGCTTCTCGAAAAAGATAGATGAATTTTCATTTCGATGTGATTTCCACATAATGAGTGTTTATTTTATTAAATTTTCGATAGTTTTAATGTAAATGTCACAATTAATTATCACTGACTGACACAGATTAAATAATTAATTAGTT
>NW_012027390.1:9661-11776 GCF_000956235.1 Wasmannia auropunctata
TCTCTAAGGGGTGTTTCACCCCTTAAAAGCGCGAAGCGGCAAAAATTTGCGGTAGCTTAATTTTTGGTTTTGTCTAGAGAATAACATATCAAAAGCTCATCGAAATCGGAGGCGGACACTTGGGTCCCTTTCTTTGTAAGATCTGTTTGTGCAGTAATTGTTAATTAGGACTTAGAAACCTGTCTAAACTATTACAATTGTTTAAAATCCATTATTCAATAATTAGATGAAGACATCAATGATTTATCTCTTTGGTAATTGTTATTTAACGCTAATAAATTGAACGGAATATGTTCTAAATTTCTCGCATTATCCATTTGTTTATAACGCAATTTCTAACAAATTAGCGACAATATCTGAGATCTGTTTGTATAGTAATTGTTAATTAAGACAAAAATTGGATTGAATTATTGCAATTGTTTAAAATCATTATTTAAGAATATGGGGAGGATGTCGGTGATCCATCTCTTTGATAATTGTTATTTAACGCTAATAAATTAAATGAAACAATTTCAATGCCTTTATGTTATTGACTGAGTTCTGTAAAGTGCACGATGTATCATTTCATCCTTGTTAACATTTGGTTAACAACAAGGATAAAATAATACATCACAATGATACATTATGCGCTATATGGAACTCAGTCATTATATCTTTGTCAACAAAGATGAAAAAAGATATAAATGGGACATTCAGGTAATGTTCAATTTTTTTAACAATTAAATAAGAAACCAGGTATATCTTTTATATTTTATTTTACAAATTTAAAAGTTTAGCAAAAAGTAGTGAGATCCCTAACATAAACTCTTTTTAAAAAAAGAAAAAATAATTTACGCCAACTATGTAAAAAAAGTATCGTACTTTACATCTTTCCTAAACCAAAAATATTTTCTACAATATTTCATTTTACAAATTTAAATGTTTACTAAAAAGTAGTGAGATCTTACCAAAACTCATAGTGAAATCATAATGCCAAAACCAAAAATCATAGTGAAGCAAAGACTTGGCGTGCTCGCATTTTATATACATCTTATTAATTAAATATTAATGTAATCCAGGAACGCCAAGTTTTTGCTTCACTATGATTCCATTGGTGATTTCAGTTACTTTAAGCCTGTTTTATGAAACTTAAAAATATTTGAAAAGACAATAGCATTAAACTTTAGCTGCATATACTTTTGGATGGTTAAACGGTTTATTAAAAAATATTTCTGTTTGTATGTCTAATCAAATACTTGACAACTTGGATGATCTTATATTTGTTTTCGGACATTTTTTATTTGTTAAAATAATATTTTTGGTTTAGGAAAAATGTAACGTACGATTCTTTTTTACATACTTGGCGTAATCTTTTTCTTTCTTTTTTAAAGAGTTTTGGTAGATTATTTTATTAGAATATTCTCTGAACATATTGTGCTATCTGGAAAAGAAGATCCATAAATAATTATTTTAGCGTAAGAATATTTGTTGCTTAAAAAGCTATAATGAAAGCTAGAAATTGAAATAATCAATATTTGTAGACAAACAATATTTACTGGCTTTGCTATATTCCTAATTTAATTTAATGTTAAGAATGTAAATTATACTGCATTGGTAGAACACTTGTTTTTAGCTTTTTTGTTGTTAAATATAAAAATCGTTTTAAATTATTAAAATATACTCTATATGTTAATCTAATTAATTCTCTATTTTATTTAATCTAGAAACAACCTTTGACTGTAACAGCTCAATTTATTTGTATGGTATTAGGCGGATGTGAGAGGCTTTATATTACAGCTTGGCCGGCGGATGATCTGGCAGAAATTGTAAGTTATAGCAAATTAAAAATTTATTTATAATGATAGTCTTCTTTTATGCTTCTTTATGATAGAAGATATATAATTCTATAAAAATGTGTAAATATTAAGATATACTTTTTTTCTTACACTAGAACAAAACAAAGCGCGTACTTCGCGCGCGCCATTTAGTCACTATATATAGCGACCACTAATCATATAGTGTTATTCCTGATCAAAAATTGAGCCAAAAAGTTCTGAGCCATTTTTTTCTACAATTTTTAATTAAGCAGTTATTCCCGAGTTAAATTAATCCAATCGACGCCGTTCTTTAGACGGG
>NW_012027390.1:13570-15281 GCF_000956235.1 Wasmannia auropunctata
TCTTTCTTCAAGTGATTTTTCAGTCGACGAATAATTAATCGACATGAATTAATAATAATTAAGTAATAAATTTGATATTAAAATCAGTCGATTGCTTGCTATCGCCGAGTGAACGAATCGTGAGTTAATAAATCGCCGTGTGTTTCTTTCTTCGTGTGATTTTTCAGTGGACAGATAATTAATCGACAGTGATTGTAAAGTAACGGATATTAATTAGTAGATACATTAATAGATTTCTTCAAGTGAATAGTTTATATGTGAATCGAGTGTGAAATGTTGAAATGACAGGTTTGTAAAAAAAAGAATTAACTAATTAATTATTTAATCTGTGTCAGTCAGTGATAACTAATTGTGACGTTTACGTTAAAACTATCGAAAATGTAATAAAATAAACACTCATTACGTGGAAATCATCGGAATGAGAATTCTTCTATCTTTTTTGAGAAGCTACAGAAGTCGATAAATCTTTAAAAGGTAAGATTTTGTGCGTGCGCGCGCGCGTGTGTGTGTGTGTGTGTGTGTGTGTGTGTGTGTGTGTGTGTGGGGCTGTGTAAAAAAGAAAAAGAGGGAGAATGTAAACGCATATTTATGCGCGCGTGTAGTCAGCTGATCGCCCGCGTACCGCTTGCCGTCGGATAGTAAGTTGCCGTCCCTGTCTATCTTCCGTATGCGACCCGTAATTCGCTAACTATTTCTCTTTATAACTTGAAAAGTAAGTTCCGTACAAATTTTTGCCAAAGGAAAAATCGTCTCAGAATACAGTCAGGAATACGTATGTTTAAAGACACTATACTTATTCTGAATCACCCTGTATATATTGAAATATTTACAGTAAATTCATAGTAGTGGATGTATAACATATGATGTAGTTCGATAAATAAACATATTCTATAACGTCTATGTTTATTTACAGATTAACTTTTATCTTACTCTCTTTTAACTTTGTTAAAATGACCGCAAAAACTTTTCACGCCATTTATACACTCGACAGCAAAATTAAAGCATCACCCATTCTGATCATTAAAAATAGGCAAATTTCAAAAAAGTGTAACTTCGTCAAAAATGATCGTATCGGAATTATTAAAAAAGCATTTCAAAGCTTAAAGTCTCTACTTTCGACATCCATAATTCATTAAATTACTTACTGATTTTTTACAAAGCTGGACGGATGCAAATGGAGATGCATCAAATCTAAAAATTTTTTACCAAGTTTGCGAAGTTCCAAAAAGTAAAATGAAAATCGCACGCAAATGGGGTTTACATTGTTCAAAAGCGTGAATCTTTAGCTTTAATTTGAGCACCCGGCCACCATTGTGCGATTTTTTTTCACCGAGTTATTTAACATTGAAGCAAAAATGGTCATTTTTGCTTCAATGTTGAATAACTCGGTGAAAAAAAAACGCATAATGCTGGCCGGATGCTCAAATTAAAGGTAAAAATTCACTCTTTCGAAGGCTGCAAACCTCATTTGCGTATGATTTTTATTTTACTTTCTGGAACTTTGCAAAGTTTGCAAAAAAAATTCGTCAAATCTCAAAATCTTCCCCAAAATTTGTAAGGTTCCACGATCTGAATTAAATTTCGCACATAAAGGCGGCTTACAGTTTTCGAAAGCGTGAATCTTTAGATTTAATTTGAGCAGTCGGCGAGCATTGTGCGATTTTTTTTCACCGAGTTATTCAACATTGAAGTAAAAATAGATCGGAAGAGC
>NW_012027391.1:0-2286 GCF_000956235.1 Wasmannia auropunctata
ATAATATTAAAATCTCACATTTTATTGATTATAAAATTAAGATCTTACATTTAATTTTTTTATTTGATGATGCGACACTAGTTATATATTTTAAATACATTCTGTAATGCGCAATTCTTAACATGTTTTCCACAGCGCATAGTATTAATAACACTTAGATTATTTAAAGAAACTACATCTTTGTAATCGGCATCCAGAGTTTCGATAACAACGCCGTCTCTCGCATTAAACATATCACCGAGCTATTCTCATTTATAATAGTCTTTAACGTAAACGGTAGCCTTGTCGATATCATCCTCTTCACCAACCACAACTGTTGCAATAAAACATTTCGCCATGCTGTATGGAATCATCCCGTCTTCCCATCTCAATCCATAGTGATAAGCAATCAACCAGACTTCTCGAATTTTGTTAAGAATTTCCATGCCATAGGACACGCAAAAATGTAATGTGAAAGAATTGCGCCCTTTCTTTCAGCATCGCCACTTCTTTTACGACAAATCTCTTTCCAACGTTGAATCCTTGCAGATCAACAAATGTTGGTACAATTATGAGGAGTAATCTTTCAAAACTGTGTCCTCTTCGCGAAATAGCACAGTTTTTATCTCTTTTATATCGAGAAAGATGAGAGTATTTGTAAACGTGGCAATTATGTAATTTTGCGCACAACGTTGGACAACGGGCAATATTCGGTCACGCGATCGTGTAAGATGAGACAATAGGCTATAGTATTTGCCGGCATATTTTCTTTACAGTCAAATTTTATTCGCACATCCACAGTAGCGCTCTTGATGAACTCATTTTGTCGCGTTCAGTCAATAACAAAAGGTCCATTCTCCAAAAATGAGTCTACGGTTAACAGCGTTTCGTCGTTTGCGCATCCGTAATAAGTTATAAAAACGAACATACATTTCAAATAGGATGGCGTATCTATTTTTATCAAAGTCTAGATTTAAGTAGTTGTACGACGATAAAATTCCGAGTTTAAATAAAGTTTCACATTGGTTAAATGACAATGATCAAATAAAGAAGCGTCTTTAGATATAACATTCTTTTGACCAGTCTATAAGGCAAAGATAACATATCGTGGTTTTTCTAGTTGCGTTGCAATCTTTACAGACCATGAATGCTTGGTCGTGCTCTGCAACAAGGGGTACTCGTACAGATCTCACGATCGAAAACTCATGCTAAAATATCGACCGCTTTCCAAAGCTCGCATGGACAGTTTATAGACTTTAACATAATGTGAGGCATTCGCCATTGCACTTTATGTAATTCAATCTTCGGCTAAGTCGCGGGATTTCCCACAAGACAATTGTTATCGCTGTGCACTTGTATCAAAATCAATTTGTGCCGAGCGTTAACAATCACACCTTTGTAATCCTCGCAAAAGCCCAGCAACATGCTGAGCGGCACACAAAAGTTGAAGTAGCCCTCAGATATGTATGATTTAAAGGTCCATCCAGCATTATGTAAAATTGTAGCTTTCCCATACGTTAGCGATAAATAGTTCTTAATAGTAGTGGTTATTCCAACGTTTCTGTTGCGATCATAAACATCATTTGGGTATAATATTCCATACATTCCTTTGATCGCTTGTTCATGCCACTATCGTTATTTGATTCATCTGAAAAATCTTCTTCTAATTCTATCATTTCTTTGTCTTTTTTCTCATGCGCTACTTCTACCTCCATGTAATCGTTGCGTGGTATTATTTCTTCGATATCCATTAACGAGAGTTAACAAGTTACATTTTCATAATTACCTGGTTGCATTTAATCTTATCACTGACGAGATGTACCAAAATCTTTGCAATATATAGCTAAGGCTAATGGGTGTGACTAACTTTTGTTGCAGATATCATTTGGTATTATGATGTGATCTCGCGGAAAACTATCGTACATCAGTGTTTGGACCAAATGTAAAATTGCATTTTTAACACGTGTTTCAAAGAAGTCACCGCGAGACATTTCGATTGGCATTAAAAAAATATTATATTACATGATTCTATTGTGGACCTTATCGCAGCTGTAGACGCTTGTTAAAAATGTAAAATTGCATTTTTAACACGGATTTGACGAGGTGATTTCACCGCGAGACATTTCAATTGACACTGACAGATTCTTATATTATGTGATATCATATCAAACGTCGACCTCATCATAGGTGCCGTAGATCGGCGCTTGGTCAAAAAATCAAGGTTGGGAAGTAACTCGTTACTTGTATCGAAGTTACAGTTACAGTTACTTTTTTTCAATAACTGTAACTTAACTTCGTTACTTTCTT
>NW_012027391.1:2306-3390 GCF_000956235.1 Wasmannia auropunctata
TACTTTTTGAGTAACTGTAACTGTAACATGTTACTTTTTGGAGTCGATAACTTGTAACGGTAACTAGTTACTTTTTGAGAAACAAAAACTGTAACTGTAACTAGTTATTTTTACAAAGTAACTTTCCCAACCTTGCAAAAAATGCTGAATTGTATTTTTTACACGTGTTCGATGGGGTGATTTCATCACGAAACATTTTATTTGTCCTTGAAAAAATTCTTATATTAGGCGAATCTATTGTGGACCTTATCGCAACTGTTGACGCTTGATCAAAATGCTAAATTGCATTTTTAACACACGTTCGACGCGATGATCTCACTGCGAGACATTTTAATTGTCCCTGAAAAAATCCTATATTACGCGAATCTAATGTGTGACAGCTACCGTACATCGGCGCTTGGTCAAATTGTTGAATTGCATTTTTAACACGTGTTCGATGATGTGATCTCACCGTGAGACATTTCGATTGTCTTTATAAAAAACTTTGATTAGGCGAATATATTGTGTACCTTATCGCAACTGTAGACGCTTGATCAAAATGCTAAATTGCATTTTTAACACACGTTCGATATATGCAATGATCTCACCGCGAGACATTTCGATTGTCTTTATAAAATGCTTAGATTAGGCGAATCTATTGTGTCACAGCTGCCATACATCGACGCTTCACCAAAAAGCTAAATTGCATTTTTAACACGTGTTCGATTGGGTGATCTCAGCGCGAGGCATTATGGCTGCCCTTATAAATGCTCTAAAGATTTCACATTGTTAAAATGTCGATCGACGGGGCTCGGACATGGCTACGTTCCGGCGAGTGCTTGCGAGGGGAGCGCCCCGTTTGACCACGTTAATATTGGCCACCGTTTCGATTGACCACGTTGCTATTGACTACGTTAATATTGACCACTTTGAAATTGACCACGGTCCAGATTGACCACTGTCCCGGTTAGCCACCGTTTCGTTTGAACACCGTCCCGATTGACCACTGTCCCGATTGATCACGATCCCGATTGACCACCGTCCCGATTGACCACGGTCCCGATTGGCCACCGTTCCGATTGACCACGGTTCCGATTGGCCACCG
>NW_012027391.1:3622-8099 GCF_000956235.1 Wasmannia auropunctata
GAACATACTGCCTCCACGCGTGTACTTTGCGACGGAAAGCGAGGTTCCATATGGGTTTACAATTTTTTACGCGAAGCGAGGTCCACTCCACATCAAGAAATGGTTTGGGTTAGGTTAGTTTTAAACTAAGCGCCGCCCCCTCGTAGGGGAGCGAAAGTTACTGTACTCCACGCGTATACTTGCAACGGAAAGCAAGGTTCCACATGGGTTTACATTTTTTACGCAAAGCGATCGGAATGGTGGTCAATCGAGACCGTGGTCAATCGGGACGGTGGTTAAACGAAACGGTGGTCAATTGGGACGTTGGTCAATCGGGACGGTGGTCAATCGGGACGATGGCCAATCGGGACCGTGGTTAATCGAGACGGTGGTTAATCGGGATCGTGATCAATCGGGACAGTGGCCAATCGGGACGGTGTTTAAACAAAACGGTGGCTAATCGGGACGGTGGTCAATCGGGACAGTGGTCAATTGGGACCGTGGTCAATCGCAACGTGGTCAATATTAACGTAGTTAATTGCAACATGGTCAATTGCAACGTGGTCAATCGGAACTGTGGTCAATATTAACGTGGCCAAACGGGTGTCACTCCTTTGCGAGTACAGGAAAAAATATGGTATTAAATTAAAAACAAATTACTGTTCTGCGATAGTTCGTTTTCTTCGCGATAAAAAATGTGGATTTCCAAATGCGTTCACTGATCGCTTTGTGACGTTATGCCCCGATCATTACTTATGGCAGCAGAGGCATGGTACTGAACATTATCGTGATATATATTGGAATGATGTCACAGTGTCATTCTTTCAAACGTGCAATTTAAATATTCGTAGTATTAGTGAATATCGCTACACTGAAACTGAATCATCTTCAGATGTGTGGTGGAAATCCATATATTTTTACCAATTGGACGAGCGGCCTGGTAAATTTTACGCCCATTGTACACCACTATCAGTTATCATTGGAAAGAGGTATATCTATATGTTGGTATTTTCATTGTGATTTCGAGTAATAAGCTCTGATTGGATAATATTATTATTTTGCCATTGCAATTGGTTTTTCATTTTGAGTTCCACTTCCAATGTGATCCCTTTCTTTTATATACTTGCATCATCTCGTCTCGATAAGTCGATAAAAGTAAAATAAACTGTGTATCTCAATAAAAGGACAAGAGTATTATTATTCAATTTTCACCGCTTTCCACTGTATTACCCAACAAAAGGTTATGGGCATGTGGTTTTCTGAATAGTTCTGTGTTTAGAGTGTCAATTCACCGAAAATCGTGCATCGCACGCAAAAGATTAGAAAATCAGTCGTTGACCATCCATCTTCGCAAAAATGTTGAGCAACACGACAACGAGTACTCCTCCAATCAAAAAGCTGAAAGGTCGGGAAAATTATTCTACATGGAAAATTGCTATGAAGAATTCCCTACAATTAGATGGATTATGGAATGCTGCATTAAATACAGAAGAGAATGACGCGAAAGTAGCGCGTGCTAAAGCAAAAATTACCTTAAGCATTGACGAGACGAATTTTGTGCACGTTGCTAATTCCACTACAGTTAAGGAAGCGTGGGATTCCTTGAAAGAAACTTTTCAAGATACGGGACTTACAAGAAAAATGGCCCTGTTGCGAAAAATGACAACACGTTTAGAGAACTGCAACTCTATGGAACAGTATATCCATAAAATTGTCAGCGGCACATCAACTCTCAGGAATTGGTTTCAAAGTCGACCAAGAGTGACTAGATACGATTCTACTCGCCGGATTGCCAGAATATTATCAACCATTGGTGATGACACTTAAAAGTTCCGGAACAATTATAACCGGCGACTCTACTAAGTTATTGCAGGACATAAAGTCTTACTCTAAAACAAAATCGACGAGTGATGACTTGCGTTTCACGCCAAACAATATGGTAAATATGAAAAATCGCATGCAAAAACAAAAAATATAAAGTGCTTTGTTTGCTGTAAACAGGGGCATTTCGCAAACGAATGTCGCTCGAAAGATAGTCGTTCCAAGGACTTCAAGGACACATCGGAAAAAAAAGGTAAAGGATAATCAGAGGGTAGCCTTTCTAATGTTATGTTATTAATCTACTATATGTTAGTATCTACTCTAGTTATGTTAGTATATACTAAGAATGAAGAATGGATAATCGATTCGGGCGCATCAGCTCATATGTCATCAAGGAAGAAACTCTTCAAGAATTTTGTCGAAATCAAGGAAAAGAAAATCATCATAGCGGACAACAAGAAGCTGCAAATTAAAGGAAAGAGTGACATTCTTATTTCACTAATAGTAGGTGAAAAGTTTCGCCAGGTAATAATTGAAAACGTTCTTTATGTGCCGGAATTATAATCTTTTATCTGTCAAAAAGATAAATGAAAAAGGATTATACATTACAATTTCAGAAAGATTTTTGTAAGATTCTTAATAGAGACGGAGAATTAATCGCGAACGGTATTTTGGAAAATAATATTTATAAACTTGCAGAATCTATAATGCTCTGCTTACAGTTGCAACAGCACAGATGACTCAGAAATATGGTATAGGCGCCTAGGACACATGAATCGAGTAAATATGAAAATACTTTGGGAAAAATACGCAAGAGTTTATTTATAAAAGTCTTACTGATCGGCAATGCAAAATTTGTATTAAGGGCAAGCAATCGCGTCAACCTTTTTTATTGAATACACAAAAAAGGAGAGCTACAAGGTCGTTGCAACTTGTGCACGTTGACTTGTGCGGCCCGATGGAAACATTATTCATAGGAGATTCCAAATATTACATATCTTGTTTATCGACGATTTTTCACGAAAGACGAGTATTTATTTTTTAAAACATAAAAGTGACGCGCTTGAAACTTTTAAAATTTATAAATTATATGTAGAAAAACAGAGCGGTTATAAGATACTTACTCTTCGTTCTGATAACGGAAAAGAATTCTGAATGCTGAGTTTTCTTCAGGAAGAAGATATTCGTCATTAGACAACGATGCCTTACTTACCACAGCAAAATGGTGTAGTTGAAAGAGCCAACCGTACAGTCAATGCTAATCGACGCTAGTCTCCCTAAAAGATTTTGGGCAGAAGCTTGCTCAACAGCTGTTTACCTTATAAATCGTTCACCAATAAAAAGTTTGAGACACAAGACTTAACACAAAGTTTGGAATGGTATACAGCCTAATTTATATCATTTAAAAATTTTTGGATGTAAGGTATTTGCATTAATGCCAAAGGAGCGTCGCAGAAAATGAGAAGAAAAATTAAAACCTTGTTTACTTCTCGGTTCTACTGAACACGGAAAGGGGTACCGGCTATATGATGAAAAAACTGATAAAGTTTTTAAAAGCCGAAATGTTGTATTCAACGAAGTCACTTCGTCATCAACACATATCAATATAATCGATCCACAAGATACGGACTCATTAGATATGGATCTAGTGGGAGATAATTCAGAATAATCCCATAAAGCAAAAAAGAAGAGCAACGGTAATGATAACGGATGACAAAAAGAAGAAAAGACGAAAGAAGAGGATATATCCAACATAAAAATAATGACGAGGATAATTATTAATCAATAAGTGAAGACGAAGAGATACAAGAAATGACACATCTTCGTCGCAGTACTCAATAACCAAAACCGAAGAAACTTACAAACTTTATATATGTGTATTACAAATATTATATAATGTGGCGTTACGGCCTTAGAGGGATCCTCTTACGTTACAAGAAGCGATAGACAGTACTGATCGAGAATATTGGTTAGAAGTAATAAAAAATGAATATGACGCCTTAATACAAAATAATAGATGGGACCTTTGTGATCCACCAACTAATCGCAAAGTTCTCAAAACACGCTGGGTTTATAAATTAAAACCTGGTTCTGGCAATAATCAACCTCGATACAAGGTAAAGCTCGTGGTCAAAGATTATGATCAAGTTTATATGGACTGGATTATTAGGGAACTTATTGCTCCGTCGTACGCTTCAACACTTTAAGGTACTTGTTTGCAATCGCTGCTGAACCCGATTTCGACATCGATCATCTGGATGCTGTAACTGCATTTTTAAATGGTAAGCTGCAAGAAGAAATCTATATTCAACAACCGCATATTTTGAAAATTCTACTAACAAGGAAAGGGACCCAAGTGTCCCCCTCCGATTTCGATGAGCTTTTGATATATAATTCTCCAGACAAAATCAAAAATTAAGCTACCTCATATTTGTACCCGTTTGCGCTTTTAAGGGGTAAAACATCCCTTCGAAAAAAATTAGTTTTTTTATTTCAATGCGAATATCGTCGAAACTAGGAGAGATAGAAAAAAATGGTCTGAATAAAAATTGAATGGCTTTAAGAGTACTCTATAATTATAATTAAAAATAATTTTTTTATTGCTTAATTTTTGTGTACCCCCACCATCACCAATTTTTTTTTTAATTTTTCGTGTGTGTGTGTGTGTGTGTGTGTG
>NW_012027391.1:10703-18240 GCF_000956235.1 Wasmannia auropunctata
GGAGAGAGACGATGTTCTTTTCTTTTAGAGTTTTAGTAGCGAGAACGACGACGACAACGATGACAGCGAGGACGACGTCGACGACGACGGTCATGGTGATGGTGCTGATCCCCCAGCGGTGTCAGGGGATGCTGCGCCGGGGCAAGCATTGAGCTCGCGTGGACCCCGGAAATAATGGTGTCCGGGGAGTCCGCGCAAGGCGCCTCTGCGCATTACATTGAATGTAGCCACCGGCAGGAGAGTGGTCGCATTTTACAATTAGTGTAAGTATTGCTTGATAACAATTATTCTTTCCTTCTTTCTTCTCTTTTGCGTATTTTTAAATACTATCCTATTTTTTATTGCAGACGGTGCTGCCTGGGATCTTTCATAAGATTAGTTTGAAAATTAAATTATAACTAAGAAAAATATTATTTAACATATATATAATTTTAGAAATAAATAATTTTTACTATTTTAACTCTAAGTTATTAAAATTTTTTCCTATCCTACGTCTTTTCCTTGTCCCACGTCATTACATTGTGCTACCGGATGGGACATAGAAAGCGTGCGAGAACCGCGGGAGGGACAGAGAGAACACGCGTGAGAACTGTGGGAGGGAGGGAGAAAATCGCAGCGCGCCCGCGGCGAGCGTGGCGAGCGGCGGCGGCGACGGCGGCAGCGAGCGCCTACATCCCCCTTTCCCGGACCCCGCATCGCCGAAGCGGTTATACCTGCTGGGGTACCCTGCGCTGCGAGACCCCCCTGCCCCTCTAACCCCTCTCAGATCCCTGAGTTAGAACCCGTTTATTAGCTACTTATGTCGAGCAAGTAAAAATAGGATCCGTCAAGCAAGTCCGTATCATTTTGAGAATTTATTCCATTTTTTTGCTTTTTAATGCGTATCATCTCCGATACTAATCTTTTGTGGAATTTCTATGTTGAGAATTTTTATATTGTCCTAATTAAAGCGGAGTGATTGAAATTCATGATATGCTCCGTGATAATAGAATGTCTCGACAAATCCCCTCTTATGACGTTTCTTAAATTCTGGTCTTAAGCTGCCTCTTTGTCTGACCTACGTATGAGGCGTCGCAATTGTTACAGTGAATCTTATAAACTACGTTACTTATTGAGGAAAATTCCGGCTTGTCTTCATGTACTCGAATGATGGAATTGAGATTGTTTAGACACCGGAATCCCACAGTATGTACTCTATGTCTAATGAGAGACGCAGTTCGTTCTGAAATATTACGTATGTACGATATTACGGTAAACTTATTCTCGCGTTCATTGATTACATCGTTATTGATGTTGTCACAATTCTTGTTAGATAGCAAATTATTCTCGATATTCTTCAACCTATTGTTAATCATCCTAAATATTAATTCCAACGAATAGCCGTTATCAATCAGAAGCTTAATGCAAAATTCTAAATTCTTCTGCTGATAGATCGGGTGGGACAACAGGATCTGTCCACTGGGCTGTATATTGTGCGATCTTATGGCACATAGGATGATTAGAGTGGTAAGAGATATCTACTCGAAAACGTATTCTTATAGTACCAATCTATGATCACCCTGTTGTCCACGACCCCCAGCAGAATGTCCAGAAAGCTTAGTGAGCGATTATTTTCATGTTCTATCGTAAATTGCGAAGGTGAAAGCTGTTGAAAACATCGAGAATTTTGCTTACAGATTCGGAAGGCGCCGCCAAAATAATGTCATTGACATAACGATAGTAAAATAATATAATTTGAAATACTTCGTCCGGTATATAAGGTATCTCATTTAATTCGACCATCTTTAATATTTTACTTTTGAAAATAATACAAAAAATTAACAAAAAATTTAAATAAAAACATTTGTTTTGAAAGAACAAATATTATGATAAGCAAAAAAATTTGCATGTATGCGTGAAGATACTTATTACAATATTACAATTCATTAATTAAAATATTATATCTTTATTATGCATTTGTACAAAGTGTCTTCAGATTTTTTGTCCAAACTTTAACATTTTGTTTTATAAACTGAAATAAAAAAATGTTATATAAACATAGTTCTTAAAATATTATATTAAAAAATTATAGTAAAAATATGAAATTCACAAGAAACAATTTTTCATCTAACTACATTTGCATTTCAAAATGCCGTTCATCATGTTAATACAAGTTTCGCATGTAATACTAAATTTATTACTAATGAGGCTATATTTATGAATAGTGGTGTTTCCAATTTTTAAACAATTATGTACAATTATATAAAATCCATATTTACGAATAATTATATAATATCCATATTTATGTATAATTATATAAAATCTAAATATAATTATATAAATCTATATATAATTATATAATATTCATGTATGCTATTCAACAAACAGTTTTTCAATGTCAGTTCAATTATAATATATAAATGAAATGAATACACATATATAAACTCTTTTAAAAAAAATTTTTTTTTTGTAGATTTTATATTTTTGCTATAACTTTTTAATGAAGCATTTTAAGATTTATATTCATATAACATTATTCATGTAACGTTTTAATGAAGCATTTTGAGATTTATATTCATATAACATTTTCATATTACATTTATGTTACATAAAACATTTTTGCCGAACTAATATAATATATGATACTATGTGCAGGAACGTTTACTACTACATCAACTACTACAACGAAATTGCACCGCAAAATGGAGATCCAGACCTTAGACAAGTCTGATAACAGTGATGGTAAGATTTAAATATTATTATCAGTTCATAATTTTGTATATATGAAGTGTGATAAATTAGTATTCTTTAACAAGGATTGGAATATTACAATTTTTTTTAAAACATTTTTTTCTCAAATGTTCTGTTTCAGAAATAATTTACTAGTCCGATACTTTTTAGTCATCCTGTATACTGTATTTTCGTTGCAATAAATCAAATATAATTACATACTGATATAAACTGATTTATAGTAAATATTTTTATTTAATTACAGATAACTCCGCTGGCTACGTGTCAATTAATCTTCCATTGTTATTAATACAATTAGCAGTCCTCGTGTATTTCATCAATAACTTATAATAGGTAAGTTTAAACAGTTTGCTAATTAAGTATTTAAAAGATATTTTATACTTGTATGTTGCATTAAAATCATGATACATAAGCGACTTAGTTCCGCCATTGTGCAATAAGAAAGTTGTCTGTGCAGATGTGCATGATCCAATAACTCTATTGTGTAGCACTGTCGAGTGGATGTACACGATTTTACAGCGCTACATTTACAATGGATTACATTTACATGGATTCCGACAAAGAAATACTTTTAGTATCACTGATATTCAGTGGAACTACTAAAACGTGCACATCAACAACTTTATTCTATTATTTAGCAGTATAATTGACTGTTCTGTGTGTATTATCGCTAACTATTGTAAATAATAATCTGTATGTACATACGTGTCGTAATCATAATGTAATACATTACTTAACAAACAAAATTAAAGAATCTATGCTATCCCTCAAAAACAAGCAAACTTCAAGCTACAGTAACTTCGTCAAAAATTATACATAACGAGATTTTTCAAAAAATATTTTATAGCTTAAAGTCTCGACTTTTTAAATGGATACTTACAAAAAACGATTAACTGTTTTTTTTTTAGCCGCATAGGTACAAATGGAGATGCAACAAATCGCAAAATTTTTTCCAAACTTTGCAAAAATAATTAAAAATCGCTTTACAATGCAATTTACAATGCGGCTTTCGAAAAAATAAACTTTTTATTAGAATTCACAATCCGATCACTACCTGTTATCTTTGTTCTATAGCGCCCTTTCTATTAAGGATCTCTCTCCGCGCCTACCATGTGGCGCTCTTAACTTCCCTTGTCTAGAGAGCCTCCAACCAGAGTGGCGCCATAGAGCCATTTTTCATCCAATTTTTATCCAAATTCCGCAAACGCATACGCGAGAAGCGAGAGTGCAAGAGAGAAAGAGAATATGTCTCACCCAGTCCATTCAACAATTTATCACAGTCTATCAAACGCACAAAAACCTTCCTCCAATCAAAAATGGCAGCTGTATGGCGCTACTCTGATTAGAGGCTCTCCATGGTAGAAATACATGGGTATGCTTGCTGGTGATAGACCACTACGCAGGCATACGTCACACATGACGTCACATTCGGAACTGGACAGACAGAGAGGACGAAGTATCACGATGGTATCCCTCGTATGACGTGTACCTTTCTCTCTTGCACTCCTTGCCACTCTTGGATAGCGGTTTACAGAGAACAAAGGTATTCCACCTCCATGTACTATATTATACTCAAAGGTTATGTACCAAAATTCACTTTCAGTGTTAAAAATCTATAATGCGCGTAACGTGAGCTATAGATTTTTAATGTTCTGTGGATTTTTAATACTGGCAGTGAATTTTAGAACATAACTGAGCATGCTTGAAATAATTCAAATTTACCACGTAACGATAACGTATTCTTGGTGACAATTCGATTGGTCGCTCGGCATCAACATGCAAGAGCATATCCCTACCCTTGTCTTATATAGTTCAGTTACTTTTCGTTACTCTACGCATAACCGTTGCGCCCTTTGTTTCGTGTGCACTCGAGGTGAACAATAAAAGTATTATAAAGCTATTTATTATATCGCCGTTACTACCTTGTATCTCACGTTCTCCCCAACAAATGGTTATGGGCCCAGAACATCGCGATTAGAAAAATTAGAGCAAAATAAATAGAGCGAAATACAAACATTAACGATCTACAGATAAGGTACAAGTGCTTAGTGCAAGAAAGTGTAAAGAAAATCCAAATCGCTTTTTGGATATGGACCGCATCGATAAATTGAGACACACAAGCTGTAATCAAGTCGTTGAGTGCATTACGTAAATGACGTAAAATACGTAAAAGACGCAATCAAATTTTGTGTTTTTTTCGTCGAAACCGTTTCTTCTTTGTCCGCCGCGTTTCATGAACGTAAAGATTCGGGAACGCCAATGTGAGCAAGATGTTTGCCATGAATGTCATTAATTCAACGCGCATAGAGACTCTATCAAAAAACAATTACGATGCATGGCGCATACAAGTCAAAGCGTTACTGGTAAAAAAACAATTACGACACATGGCAATATATGTTTGATGAAAAACCGAGACTTATCGATTCTAGTGATCTGAGTTTACGAGCCGCGTACGACAGATGGGCTGTAGAAGACCGCAAGGTCAAATCCGATCTCATCCTGTGTATTAGTCCTTCGGAACTGAAACACACACAAAACTGCACAACATCTAAGGAGATAGGGGATAAATTGAAATCCATCTACACTTCGAAAGGACTCGCTCGTAAAGCTGCGTTACTAAAACAGCTGATTCAAAGTAAAATGCAAAAGAGAGACGACGTGCGTACTCATGTAATGACATTCTATGACATCGTAGATAAGCTTCCTGCGATAGAAATCGAAATTAATGGCGATCTCCTCACCATTATGTTGTTGTACAGCTTACCAAACAGCTTTGAGAATTTCAGCCATTGTGCCATTTCAGAATCGCGTGATCTGCTTTCGAATATGAAGTCATTACGGATAAAAATAATAATAGAGAAATATGATTCAAAAAAACAAAAGGCTGTAGAGAAAGATCTCGATGCTTTAATTGCCAAACAGTACACCAAGCCTTCGTATACCTCAAAATATAATGTGAGTACCGAACCGTCTAACAAAGCAAAGCGAAAATTGAACCCGCGAATCAAATTCAAATGTAATAAATGTAACAAATTTGGACACAAGGCATCCGATTGTTACTCTAAGAAGGATTCGAAAAATCAGAACGTTGCTCTCACAGAAGAATCGTCGTTCACAGCTTTTCAAGCGAATGTCCAAGGCGATACCGGCTACTGGTGCTTGAATTCTGGAAATACCTCTCAATTGTGCAACAACATGCATCTTTCACTATTACTAAGGAGATCGAGAGTAAAATCAAGCTGATAAGTAATGCTACGACAATAACAGCTGCAAAAGAAGATGTAAAAATTTCTGCCTCTAATGGAAAGGTTGATAAAACCATAAAGCTTGAAAATGCACTTTATGTGCTGGATTTGAGGACCTATCTCCTGTCAGTTTCCAAGATAGTTGATAAGGATCACACGGTAATTTTCAAGAAGAATGGTGCTGCAATCAAGGATCCACACGACAGAACCTCTTTGATCGTTGATCGAAAAGATGATCTCTTCTTATTGCGTGAAAGAAACGAGCAAATTTGTGCAGCGACGGAATCTAAGAAGATGCTGAAGTCTGGCACGAGAAGTTAGGTCATTTAAACTATAATGATCTAAACGTCATGATGAAAAACTGTAAGATATCTGGATTGAATTTTAAAGCCTTTCATAAACCAAAACCTTGTGACGTTTGGGTAAAATCGAGGTTACCATTTTCCACTAATTATAATCGAACAACTAACGTCCTAGATATCGTCCACTCAGATGTATGTGATCCGATGCGCACGAGATCCAACGGAAATACGCTCTACCTACCCTTAACGTTTATTGACTATCATACCCGATGGTGCGAGATATTCTTTCTAAAGAGTAAGAACGAAGTTGCGATCAAATTCTTGAAATTATAAGTGTAGAGTAAAAAATTTGACCGGACGTAAAATCAAAGGCAATCTAATCAGACAACGGCAAGGAGTATTGCAATTAAAAAATGAACGCCATTTTAACAAAAGCAGGAATACGTCACCGATTAACCACTGTATATATCCCCCAATAAAATGAAGTGGCAGAACGTCGAAATCGCACACTAATCAAAACGGCTCGATGATTGATGATACAAAGCGGGCTTCCCGTTTTCTTCTGGGCAGAAGCAGTTAGCACTACAAATTATATCAAAAATAGATGTGTTACCAAAAGCCTAGATGATGAGACTCCGTACAAAAAATGACATAAGAGAAAGCCGTACCTGGGACATTTTGCTACCCAGTTAACAGGCACACGTCAAAATAACGTCAAAATTTGGTCAGAGAATGACCAAAAATGACCAATAAAATGATGTTAAAATGATGAGAAAAAAACGTACTAATGTCACGGACTGATGACAACATTTTAAGACATTAAAAAGATGTGAATTTATAACTATTTTGGATCTTTTTATGACGTTTTAATGACGTCTTAAAAATGTACAGAATTATAAAAATAGACTTAAACTAACAAGGACTCCTTAAATTTAAATAATGTGTTTAAAAATGGGCTGTTAGGAGTCGGCGCGGTAAACGGTGCGCAAATACCCAGCAAACATAGTGACGTCAAAATATCGTCAAAAATTGGTGATTACTGATCAAATGACGTGAGATGACCAAAAATAATCGTATATAATACGTCTTTTTTATGACTTCTTAATGACGTTGTTTAAAAACGTCATAATATCGTTAATTTTTAGTCATTTCTATAGACGAACTTGTAAAATAATTATAAATATAAAAATATTAATTTTTGTTGTTATAGAATACTACAACTTTAGTAATACAACAAATTTAATATTATTAATAGTGGTT
>NW_012027391.1:18260-18762 GCF_000956235.1 Wasmannia auropunctata
TGCCAGCCCGCTCAGAGATGTGTATAAGAGACAGGATTTATATTCTTATCCATGTAAATCTTCTGAATTAAACATTTTTGTCACAAAAAATTTATCAAGATATAAACTTTGGTCACTTAATAATTTCTTTAGCAAATGCATTGTTTATCCTTTTAATAATACTTCTTATGTATCGTTTCTTATAATTCACAGTGTATTTAATTAATTAATTATAAAATTTAAATTGGTTCTAAAAATATAAAATATATTATTTTAAGTGTTTTATATATACATATAATAATGCAAAATATGTATTGAATATGGATATGACATTTAATTTTTTTTTTTATTTATGAACGTTGCATATATTGTATATATATATATATATATATATATATATATATATACGCATGCATGCTTTTTTATATTACACTATTATTTATTTCAGTATACTGCCATAAAAAATTTCAACATTCTTTGAAAATTAACAAAATTGCAGGAAAGATGTTTATAAATTAAAAAA
>NW_012027391.1:18782-25761 GCF_000956235.1 Wasmannia auropunctata
GAAATTGAAAAATTGTTGCAACAGAGTAGACTAATTCACGTACATTTTATAAAAACAAAGAACTTGAATAAATACATTTAAAGAATAAATCACATGATAACATTTTTTAATAAATACTTGTTACCGCTAGATATTAATTATTTGAATATTCTATTATCTAATCCATATTTTGAATGTATTTTTAAATTTTATATTTTCTCCATTTAATAAAAATGTGATTTATAATAGCTTACTGTTGCAATAAAACCTTTAATTGTTTATATTAAATATATTATATACGTACTTACTTTTCTGCTTTAAGACTGACAGTATATACTTATTTTCAAAGCAAATGTATTATTAGTTTTAGTTTTTGGTTTACGAAGTATATATGTACGTAATAAAAATGTATACATTATGTAATTTTTGTTTATGATAAATAATTTTGTATGCAATTTTGGTTTCTATTTTTATATAATGTGTTTAAAAATGGGCTGTTAGGAGTCGGCGCGGTAAACGGTGCGCAAATGCATATGTGAACGGCTTGTTTTAGTTAATAATATAATTCACTTAACTAATACATAACTTTTTACAAACGTTTCGGCTCCGTTTGAGCCATCTTCAGTGTAACACCACTCAAGTACTTCAGCGTGCATTCATCGACATTCGAAACTGAGGATGTCCATCGTGGAGTTCTCATGATTAAAAGCTCCAAAAGCCGGTTGATTAACCGGATGGGAGGTTCAGGATCGCACACTGTTCATAAATAAAATAAATATATAAATTCAAATATTAGAAAGAAGCGTTAAAGAGCCAAACGCAGGGTGATTTTTGCTGAAATAATTATTATTTCAACATACAAATTATGAACAGATCGACAAAATACAATATAATAACCTCTGACTTTTCGACTCTAAATATGTGGTCATCTTCAGAGAGATAAACAACAGCGCATTATGCGAAAAATACATGCTATAACTTACATCTTATTCATATCTTGTTTTAAATAATATTCACAATGGTAGAGACGATCAAGATCTTATCGATGAACGTGGAGGATCATGGTTTAGTTATTCCTTCTTCTAATGTCGCCTTGCAGATATGTTTGGTAATCCATGATTTTTCAACGCATATGTTTGCAAAATTTTTTGATGTGGTGGTCTCTAGGGAACAAGAGATTATAGGAAAAATTAGATTAAAGTTAGGATTCGTCAATCATATAAATAATATAAATACCGAATTCAGTATTTATATAGTATCATATAAATAGTATAAATACTGAATTCAGTGTTTAAATTTATACTATTGAATTTATACTATTTATATGATTGACGAATCCTAACTTTAATCTAATTTTTCCTATAATCTCTTGTTCCCTAGAGACCACCACATCAAAAAATTTTTGCAAACATATGCGTTAAAAAATCATGGATTACTAAACATATCTGTAAGGTGACATTAGAAGAGGGAATGACTAAACCATGATCCTCCACGTCCATCGATAAGATCTTGATCGTTTCTACCATTGTGAATATTATTTAAAATAAGATACGAATAAGATGTAAGTTATAGCGTGTATTTTTCGCATAATGCGCTGTTGTTTATCTCTCTGAAGATGACCACATATTTAGGGTCAAAACGTCAAAGATTATTACATTGTATTTTATCAATCTGTTCATAATTTGTATGTTGAGATTATAATTACTTCAGCAAAAATCACCCTGCGTTTGGCTCTTTAACGCTTCTTCCTAATATTTGAATTGTTATTCTTAAGAGCCTTGTCTACACATTTTTAAGTTATAAAAAATATATTTTATCCATATACATGTTGCAACCGCTTTTACAAGCCGGAAAGCAAGATTCGTCGTTAACCGTCGCTACAGTCAGGGTGAAAAACAGTAATCTCGATAGCTCGGAATTACGCGGCAACTGAAAACGCTGGGCGCCAGGCACGAGCAGGCGTGCCACCCTTCGAATTACTGCACCGAATCGTAATCTCGGATACGCGTAGGGTGTTCGTTACGCAACGACGCGAGAAGATTAAGACGCTCTAATTCCTGACTGCCACGATCGGGGAACGATTCCGATGGCCGGTAACTCAGCCCCGAAATTCGGCAGAGGGGCGGTTCGCAGGGCGCGGAGGAATGTGGAAGAGCAAGGGCGAAATCGAATATTCGATTCACACAGTTTTCTGTAACAGATAACAAATATAATTGCGTGTGCTGGGGTATACAAGCGTTTCTCCTGACCTACGCCGCGACTAACGCCGCGGCAACCGTCGGTGGTAGCGTCGATGTCGAGATTCGCGCGTCCGGGAACTCCCGGAGATGACTGGTGTACAAGCTCTTCGCGGTAAATTCTACTCGGACTCGCCAAATGCAAAGTTGCGACACGCAGGAGGTACGCTACGCACGGCATAATGGCTGATTCCACGCCACGTGGTATCGCGATATTCTCGAACCCTGCCGAAAACTTGGCACGCTAACACGCAATGACTCAGATAATTCGCAACGCACGAATAACACAAAATAACACGTAAATGATGCACAAATTACTTGGCTGTGGCAAGGCGAGCGCAACGGCAACTTAAATTCGCGTAACTTTTGCCGGGCGGACGGCGCGAGACACGGACTCGACTCGCGGACACACAATTATACGAACGACAAAACTATAATAGGGCGCGATCCGCCCGACAACGAAACCGGCGGCCGACAATATACTTTGGCGACGTTCGTCTCACCAAGAGCGGCAGCTAAGATCTCTAATCCTCGTTCGGTCATTCGGCAGCTGCTCGGATCCTGCGTCCTTTCCAGGTAACGATCACAGCACAAGTGTCGCTCGACGGTCTTTCCGGCAGCACGCAGGTCGCGAGGCGTCACGGGATCGGCTGACAACGCGCCGATTGGCCCTTGCCCTGCGAGCGCGACGCCCGCGAATCGCAGTCTCGCACGTGATCGGATCGCCCGCAATCGGCGGCGCGAGCTTCAAATATGATCGGACTTTTCCGGGCCTCGGGTACGCGGCTCTTGCTCCCATCACTGATCGCTGAAAATGATCCACAGCAGTAAAGGCTCCCGATAACGGGCACCAGCATTAGTTGTCTCGGAGAATAGTAGCAACCTGCGTGCTCCGTACTTTCCAGGGCGAGTCAGCCTCGATGCCAGTGTTCTTTTCCTCCCTCTCGCTGGTTGGTGGAGTCGACGAGTTTATACACGCCGTTCCACTATGCCGCCGATTTCTACCTAGGTTACGCTGCGAAAAGAAAAGATTAAATGAAACGCGTCAAAATTATGCCACGACAACGCACGCGCGCGGATACGCTCGCCTCCCTAAATCGGGGAGGACGCAGGATCCAAAACCACGCTCCTTCGGTCGGGCATTACGACCCTTGTGACAGACGGTCGAAAAACGTCACGTCACAATATATATGTATATGCAACGTTCATAAATAAAAAAAATATTAAATTTCATATCCATATACAATACATATTTTGCATCTATTATGTATACATAAAAAACTGAAAATAATATATTTTATATTTTTAGAACCAATTTAATTTTTATAATTAATTAATTAATTATATTGTGAATTACAGAAAACGACATAAGAAGTATTATTAAAAGGATAGACAATGCATTTGCTAAAGAAATTATTAAGTGGCCGAAGTTTATATCTTAATAAATTTTTTGTGACAAAAATGTTTAATTCAGAAGATTTACATGGATAAAAATATAAATCTGAATATTTAACAAATTGTTTTCCAATAATATAAATTTGATCTTCTAATGTAACAACTTATATATTATGTATTTGAACCACTATTAATAATACTAAATTTGTTGTATTACTAAAGTTGTAGTATTCTATACCAACAAAAATTAATATTTTTATATTTATAATTATTTTACAAGTTCGTCTATATAGAAATGACTAAAAATTAACAATATTATGACGTTTTTAAACAACGTCATTAAGACGTCATAAAAAAGACGTTTTATATACGATTATTTTTGGTCATCTGATGTCACTTGACTAGTAATCATCAATTTTTGACGTCATTTTGACGGCACTATGTTTGCTGGGTATCTTTGGCGAAAAAGTATACGTGCTGAATAAATCTCCAAACAAAGGAAATTGGATCCAAGGGGTATTCAAGGAACTTTCGTCGGATACTCTGATGTCTCCAAAGGTTACAAAGTTTGGATTCCAAGGAAAGTCATCATCACAAGGGATATAAAGTTCCTACGCCAAATTGAGAAAACAAATTACTGTGAAGATATAATATCTAGCGAGACTAAAAACGGCAGATTTCACATGCTAGACCCCAATGAATCGCAACGGAAGAAAATCACAGTAGATATATATCAACCGTCGAATCGTGATGAAGCCTACGATGATTGCGCGACACCAGATGAGAATTGTGATGAAGCTGACAACAATCAACCTCAAGTTGATGCAATCGATGACTCAGAAGGTGAAGATGCCAACGAAGATAATGAGCAAATGGACGTTCATATCGGAGCTTACATGAAACGCGGGCCCGGTAGACCGCGAAAAATACTCACAGGAAATTCGCGTCGTCCCTCCAAGATATATCATAATATCTGCTAATGATACTGCTGATGAATCTATTTCGGAAAATGACGAAGAATGGTATGATGCCCAATATGCCATGAACGCATCTAAAATTCTCTTTACGGATGCACTCGCCGGCTCACACCGAGACAAGTGGAAAGATGCAATCTATTCCGAAATCAAGTGTCTGATTGCGAACAACACATGAAAAATTATCGAAAGACCAGCCGAAGCCAAATTAATCGGATGTAGAACCGTACTGCGGAATACAATCTGGACGGATCAATCGATCGTCGAAAAGCCCGAATCGTGACGAAAGGATTCGCGCAAAGATCTGGCGTTGATTTTCATTTGCTCACACCTTTGCTCCTGTGGCTAACTGAGTTCGCTGAGATTGTTAATGGCACTTTCAATGGAGACATGGACATTGAACAGGTGGACGTCATCACCGTTTACTTAAATGGCGATATCGACACTGCAATTTTTATGGATAAGCCTAATCTCCTGAAAGAGATGTTGAAACGAATCGTCATTGAAGAAAAGAATGTAGCAAAGAAAGCTAAGAAGATGTTTTCTGATCTGAAAGGAAACAACAAGGTTTGTAAATTAAACAAGGCACTTTATGGATTGTGACAAGCAGGCAAACAATGGCACAATAAAATTCACAAAACACTATGTGAAATCGGATTGACGCCAACTAATATGCCGACCCTTGCGTCTACTTTTGCAAATCAGTGGGACGACTCACTTTGGTTCTCTTGTATGTAGACGACATACTCATCGCATCGTCTGACCGAAAGGAAATACGCAGAATCAAATCGGAACTTCAGTATTAAGAATCTCGGATCGATGAGATTGCTTAGGAATTGAAATTTGCAAGAATAAAAGAACATCGACGTTATCACAGTCCAGCTTTTTTTAAGGATATTCTCCAAAGATTCGCTATGAGGAACTGCAAGACAGCAAATACGCCGATGACTACCAAGACAGCACAGTGTATCGACGAAGACATATTATGTACTCGTGAAGAAAATTATCCTTTCAAAGAACTTTTGGGTGCACTTATGTATTTAGCTGTGTGCACCCGCCTGGACATTGCGTATGCAGTGAATTACCTTAGCCAATTTAACAACAGCTACAAGAGAGAACATTGGGTTGTTGCCAAGCGGATCTTACGTTATTGTAAAGGACACACCCAATCATGGCTTGATCTATAAAAAAAACCGATAAAGCTTTGGCATCCTACGTGGACAGATTGGGCGAATGATCGCACCGATTGAAAGTCCTATATCGGATCAGTTTTCATTTTCACGAACGCGACTATATCATGGAAATCGCGAAACGGCAACGCTTGGTGGTCTTATCATCAACGAAGGCCAAATATATGAACTTAACTGATGCTGCGAAAGAGGGGATCCATCTTTTATGTTTCCTGAAAGAGCTGGGATTGGAAAATTTCGCCAGCATACAGATGTTCAACGATAATCAGAGCGCAGGAAAATTGGCACATAATCCAGTGTACCACGCAAGATCAAAACATATCGATGTGAGATTCCACTTTATTCGAAAAGTTCTCAGATGTCAGCCAATTAAACTGGAATACCTCTTGACCGACCTTATAATCGCCGATATTCTAACAAAGAGACTATCATACTTTAAGCACGAAAAATTTAGAAGAGGGCTTGGAGTCAATCTTCCGAACACCCACTGTTCGGATTGAGGAAGAGTGTTCGATCCGACAACTGCCTATTATCTTTGTTCTATAGCGCCCTCTCCATTAACTGTAGTTTTGCCTCTAGCGGGCGCCTACCATGTGGCGCTCTTAATTTCCCTTGTCTTATAGTTTAGTTATTTTTTGTTAATCTACACATAACCATTGCTCCCTTTGTCTCGTGTGTACTCGAGGTGAACATTAAAAGTATTATAAAGCTATTTATTGTGTCGTCGTTACTACTCTGTATCTCATATTCTCTCCAACGCATTTTTTTTCAATTTGCTTTTTTATTGAGCGTTGTATGATTTTTTTTCGCCTAATTAATTCAGCATTAAAGCAAAAAAGGTCGTTTCATGCAATAGAATTTTGCAAAAAGTTTGGAAAAAATTTTGTAATTTGTCGCATCTCTATTTATAACAGTAGTGGTAGTTTATTGTTCCTTTGAAGGTTGCAATTCTCATCTTACAATTACTCGACTTATAACTGACTTAACACTAATTCGTTAATACTAACTAACTTATTGTTAGTCTAACTTAAATCTACACTTAAGCCTATTTTAATCTCCAGCGCACAACATGCATGCCTCACCGCCGCTCCAGGGACTTCTGTTTCTTTGTGCCTTTTTTATATATCTTTATTTTTCTCTCACACCTTTCCCTTATTATTGCCTTCCTCTCCCCTCTCTTCCTTCCTCCTCTCTCTCTCTCTCT
>NW_012027391.1:25781-27353 GCF_000956235.1 Wasmannia auropunctata
GATGTGTATAAGAGACAGCTGTTATACTGATCACAGACAAAATTGGATTTTTATTGCATTCAAACCAATTTAGTTTTTATCCTCAAAATCGGTGATTTCGAATTACATCGGATTACAATCAACTCAATTACTAAAAATTAGATATTATTAAAGCAGATTGAAATTACAAAACGCGCTATTGCTTAGTTTCGAATTAAAAATTCAGATTAATGTTGTCTTTCCTAGCGGAATCGAATTTAGACGGATTACAACCAATTTTATTGAATCAGTGTTTTTGTAACTGAAACAAACTTAGATGTTAAAAAATATATATACGGTTTAGGCGGATTATTTTGGATATTATATATCCATACGGTTATTCAAATTTATTTGGATTGACAACGATTTGGATTAGAATGTAATGATTTCAGATTGGAAATAATCCGCGAAAATAATATTAAAACCAAATTTTAATTCGTTCAGAATTAAAACCGATTACTTTTTAATCCGGGCGCGGATTGAACCGATTAAAACCGATTAAAATAGATTAAAACGAATTACGTTTTAATCGGTTTTAATCGAACATTTTCAGCAGGGTACCCAGCGTGGTACCGTCTTACTATTTAGTACCATTATATAGTTTGGTATCACGTTTAGTATCACGTTATATCGATTCGCTCGGATTCGTGCTTAGAGCCTTTTCCAGATAAACTTGCATAACTGCATAATTATCTGCATAAAAAAAGTTATCAATCGCATTTTTCTTATAAAAACTGTTAACTGAAAGCAATGTTTACTTTTTTACTTTGAAAGTCCCTCCTAGTCCTTTACATTAAATATATAAACGTTGGTAACCGGCGCCATTGATTTATCTCCGGTTGGTATTACTATCTAGGAACCTTTTCTTTCTCCCTTGTCTGATGACGCCAAGCGTTCCTTCTTCTTCCTGTTGTAACGTTCGTTCTGAACTGGCTGATAAAATAAATTGTATTAGCTTTTACAAGTAATTCGTGTGTACTGTTTCCTTCCTGCGCACCTGTCAAAATAACAAATTCATTATTATTTTTTCCGTCTTGTATTTCAAATTGCGGATTTTCCAATTTCTCTATTTCTGAATATAATCCTTTGTGAGTGTCTGGCAGTACGATATGACGATAAAACAAGTTATTATGTTTTAACCATGTTAGCATCAAAAACTTTTTTGACATTTACCATTTGCTCCCAAATAATTTTGGAATTTTTTGTTGAAACACCTCTAACTAAAATGTACATTTCATGATTTAGATTTATTGAATCAGTGTTCTTACATAATTTGTCCAACGTTTCCGGCGCGCACTTCTCCATTCACTTATTCCTAATCCTTGGCTAATATTTACAAGTAATGTTTTAAGATACTAATACGGCTCTGTTATAATTAGTTTACGACATTTTAAGATTGTGTGACAGTCTTAAATATTAATAATTGATAATAATTATATTTATGATTGATTCTTAATATTTAAGACTATCTTAAACACAGTTTTAAAATATCGTAAACTAATTATAACAGAGCCATATTAGTATCTTAAGACATTACTTGTAAATATTAGCCAA
>NW_012027391.1:27373-33307 GCF_000956235.1 Wasmannia auropunctata
TAAGGATTAGGAACAAGTGGAGCGCGCGCCGGCCCTGAGCGCCGCATGGACAAGAACGATTATTCGTTAACTTTAACCAGCTCTCCTGCCAAAATTACATGTCAGATCAAAATTTGCTAAAGGAAAAAGTTGTTCCTTTTAGCACAAAGTATCACGTCATGTACTCCGAATGCGCCAATTTTAGGACACCCTGTATAATGCTTTTTATTGCCTATATAAGGTATAATCAACGCAATTAGATTGCATTACTTTTATGAATTATTTTTTATTAATTAAATCTATTAATTATCTCTTAATTTTTTTATTTTCATCAATTGTAATTAATAGTAAATATCAATTGTAATTAATAGTAACAAACATAAATAAATACAAATAAAAAATAATGTAGAAAATGTAAATATCTACATTCTTCATAAAATAATACATATATACATTTTCAGAATGAGATTAAAATAGCATTATAAAAATTATTAAACCATTTAATGTTTGTAACAAATTATATTATTAACCGGTATTTATTCAGTGCTCAAATAATTCATCCCATTCCATAGTATACTCACACCATATTCATTCCCATCTCATACCGATGCAGAATTCATACTGTCCTATATGAGTCATATGTATTACCATTCTTGCCCTATGTGGTACTTACAGGGTGTCTCTTAATAGGTGTATCACTGCTCATGAGTAGATATAAAATGGACTAAACTGAATCGAAAAGTCTTCTACCATTTTGCAAAATTCACAATATTTAACGAGATATTAATTTTTGAATATCGCCGAATGAGCGATTATCCGTTCGGCAAGTCCGGCCCACCGCCAATACTAACGCGCAACCATCGCTGTAAACAATTCCCCGCTCGCCGCGTGCCTCGCGCTAGGCAACCGCGCTCGAAGGACGGTCGCGCGCTAGTATTGGCGGTGGGCCGGACTCGCCGAACAGATATTCGCTCATTCGGCGATATTCAAAAATTAATATCTCGTTAAATATTGCGAATTTTGCAAAATGGTAGAGGACTTTTCGACTCAGTTTAGTCCATTCTATCTACCCATGAGCGGTAATACATCTATTAAAAGACACCCTGTATATACATTTTTATATGGGACTGTTATGGTCCCATATGAGACCATTACGATCTTACGTAGAACCTTCATGGTCCTTCATGGAACCTTCATGGTTCTTCACTGGACCTTCATGGCCCCTTATGGGATACCTATGGGAATTCGCAGCAGAGAAGTAATCTCACAATTAAATTACCAACGACAATCTAATAAATTGATGCTTTTAAAGTATCTATTAAATCCAGTGAAAATAACTTATTTAGAAAAATATTATCTTTTTTTGAACTGATAAATTGTAAGAGTCACAAAATATAATATTGTCTAGCACCAAGATTCGCTTGGACCATATTGATGTTTTTTGTTTCTTAATTTGTATTTAACATTAAAGGTTTATGCTGATACTTAATCAATTATTTTTATTTTATTAGAATTTTAGAAAATTTTTTATAAAAATTTTTTATAATATTAAAATATTTTAATACACAGTGCATTCAAAAAGTTCCGGGACTGAATTTTTTCCGGATGCACTAATAACACCATCTATATTTCAATGGTGGGACTAATTAGTACAAAATTTTGTAAGTCTCCCATATTTTTTGCGTCGCCAACAAGTAAACTGTTCATGTATAGTGCATATTTCAAACTTGCAAGATTGATTGACTTGTCACAAATTTCGACATGGAGCAAAAAACTACGATAAAGGTTTGTTTTAAATATAGAAAAGAGCATCGGAAACGTTCGTAATAATGCAAAATTCACAAGGAGATGACTATTTAAGTTGTTTGGAAGGCTCACAAGAAAAAATTACATTCTTGATACAAAAATCGGTCGCGGTTATTAACCATCCGCCCTATTCACCGGATTTAGCTTCAGCAAACTTTTTCTTTTTCTCAAAACTGAAAGCAGCTCATAAATTAACCAGTTTCGAGGATGTAAAGTCGATTAGATATAATGTGACAAGCCAATAAATCTTGCAAGTTTTAATTATGCACTGTAGATGAACAGTTTACTCAATGGCGACGCAAAAAATGTGGGAGACTTACAAACTTTACTAATACTAATTAGTCTCACCATTAAAATATCGATAGTGTTATTAAAGCGTCCAAAAAAAGTCCCAGAATTTTTTAAATGTTGTTGAATTTTGTTGTACCTCTCGGTGCAACAAGGAATAATTTTGGGGATCGGTCCGCCTGAAGGATAAGGACCCACGAGGGAACGCGGGGTATGAGCTGGAACACAGTCACTTGATACTGTTCTACGGTTAATTAACTTTATTTCCCCTTTTTGGGTACAAATAGTTCCCCGATAATATTATAACTATGTTTCCGTTTCACCACTAAGGTCGTGACTACGTATATGTTCACGTTCGCGTCGCGGCTGTCTTCGCGGTACCCGGTGTCGTGCAACTTGATCGCGGCGCGTAACGTCGGTTTTACTTTCTCAATCGAACTCTGCCGGGCGCACAATTAGGCAGCCCCTTATATAGGATTTTCTCGGTATCTTATTTCCTTCGCGATGGTCCGCGATCGGACCATATTTGGGCATGGGAAGTCAGGTGTCGTCTTCCCATGCGACCTTGATTTGCGCTCGCTCGCGAGAAATTTACGAGCTTACATTCTTGCATTTCCGCTCGCTGCTATGCATGCGTTGCCGAAATGCAAGATTTATCGCGCAATAGTCTTTGGACTATAACAGAATGTAGGAGTATAAAAGTTATGTGCCCCCGGCGTCGCTGATGCCAGCGCTGTCGCCGCTGCTACCGCGGTGTCGTCGTCGCCTCTTCCATCAGCATCGTTGTCGTCGCTGGTACCGGCATCATCGTCGTTATTTACACTCTAAACAAAAAAATAAAAAATGAAAAACATTGTCTCTCTGGACGACTCACTAGACTCATCTTTTGTACTTAACCATAAAACACATTTCGCTTCTAGTAATTACAGCGATCATCCTCAGTGGGAATATAACGAATTAAATAACCAACTTTATATACATGTAAACGCATTCGCTCGCAATTTATAAAAGTCTGATGTTATACAATTCTTGTTTTGGCTTCTAGATTTTTCAGAAGGCGTCATCTTAGTCCGTGAATTATAGATAGATGTATGTTTGAATATCCAGAAATGATATTACTGTTGAGAGAGAGCACACCAAATAACAACCAGGATTGAGAACAAATAAATAAATAAAATAAATGAAATAAATAGATAAAATTATATAGAAAACTATTTAAATTATAAATTATGAGTAGTCAACTTAATAAAATATATGTAAAACAGAAAGTAATAATCTAATTGTAAGTAAACGTAGTATTTTCATAAATGTGTATAACATGAAAAAAATATTAAAAAAATAAATATTAAATAAAGATTAAAAAAGACGTTACAAATAAAATAAACTTACATGATTAAAAAATGTTAACTGAAAGCAATTTATACTGTTATCTTTATTTTGAAATTCCCTCTCAGTTCTTTACGTTAAGTAGACGTTGGCAACTGGCGCCATTTATTTTTCTTTTCGGTTGGTATTACTATCTAGAAGTTTTTCTTTTCTCTCTGAGGGCGCCACGACTGCCCCCATCTTCTTCCTTCTTTTACTCGCGTTGTTGTAACGTACGTTCTGGACTGATACAATAAATTGTACTGTCGTTTGCAAGTAATTTGTGTGTACTGTTTCCTTCCTGCGCTCCTGTCATCAGGTTATGGGCCCAGGAAGTCGCCTGAATAAAGAGTAGAAAGAATACTGTAAGTAGAACTTGCTAACTGCAAATAAAAGGATAGGTACCCTCCAAATAAAATGGGAGAAGAAGTCGAAATAAGGTACAGAATCCCGTTGTTTGACGGCACGAACTTTAATAACTGGAAATTTAGAATTGAAACCCACCTAACGGAACTTGACTTGATATCGTTTATTGAAAAATCATATAAGGATATGGTGGAAATAAAAGCTGAAGACACACCGGAAGAGCGTGCCACAAAGGAAGCCACGCTTGCTCAGTATAAGAAAAAGGACAAGAAATGCATGTCGCAGATTATTCAAAGGATCTCAGATAGCCATCTTGAGTACGCGAAAGATCATGAAACTGCATATGATGTATGGCAATCTCTGTGCAAAACTTTTGAACGGAAAGGAATTGCGGGGCAGCTTCTCACTCGCAAAGCTCTCTTAACGATGAAATTCAATGCAGCAAGTAAAACGTTGTCAAATCATCTGTTAAAATTTGACAAATTAATGAATTGCGGTCCACGGGAGCAACATTGGAAGAGTCAGACATTGTGTGTCACTTATTACTGACAATGCCCGCGGAATATAACACGGTAGTCACTGCAATAGAAACTCTCTCTTTGAGAGAATTAACAGTAAGTTTTGTAAAGAACAGATTATTGGACGAAGAGTCAAAACGCAATGACCTAAAACGGAAGTCCAAGAGCGAAGTACAGTCGTCAACAGCATTCTCGTCGCAAGCAGGTAACGATTCTGCGAATAAATATAAAGGGAAGAAGATTCAACATAAAGATCAACTGCAAGTTAATTATTCACGGTTCCCGTTTGCTTGTAACAATTGCGGAATAAAAGGACACAAAGCTGCGGATTGTCGTAAAAAGGTACAAAAAAATCGGTATGATGATACAAAAGCGATACAAGCTAATGTAGCTTCGGAGATGGATTCAATCCAAACTGGAGAATCTACAAGTTTCTGTTTTTCGGCGTTTACTCGAAGTGGGGTTGAACGCCAAGTTAATTGGCTTCTAGATTCAGGAGCATCAGAACATTTTGCAAGTAACAACGTACCACTTAAGAATATCAGAAGATTATCGAATCCAATAAATATTAAAATTGCCAAGACCGGAACTTTTCTTCAAGCAGAGCAAGCCGGAGAAATTGAAGTGGTGAGTACTGTAAAAGGTAAAGAGAACAGAATTTTAATTAAAGATGTGTTGATAGTTCCTGGTCTACAGTACAATCTTCTGTCTGTTCCCAAGCTGGAAATGAATGGTTTTCGCATAACCTTTGAAAACGGAAAAGGTTTAATTGAAAGAAACAATGTTTTAGTAGCAGTTGCACTGAGACAACATTCACAAGTCTATCTATTAAGATTTAGGTACAAGGAAGCCAATGCAAATGTAAGTACATCAACCGAAAATCTCGAGCTGTGGCACAAACGAATGGGACACCTAAACTTCGACAGTGTGAAGCATCTTCAAGAACAAGTAGATGGAATAAATGGAGAATTTGACAAATTATCGTTGGAGTTGTGCCAAACATGTATTGAAGGAAAGCAGTCGAAGCAACCTCACAATCAGACCAGGGTTCGAGCAAGACGTCCATTGCAGCTGGTACATAGTGATTTATTTGGTCCAGTAAGTCCTATTTCTTACGATGAAAAAAAGTATGTTTTAATCTTTGTCGATGATTACACGCACTTTACGGCTACATATACTCAAGCATAAATCAGAAGTTCTGTACTACTTTAAAGTCTTTGAAGCTATGACAACCGCACATTTTAATTTAAAGCTAAATCGATTTCGGTGTGTAATGGACGCGAATACCTTTCGAACGAATTAAAGAAATTTTTTGAAGAAAAAGGAATCCAACTCGAGCTCACGATTAGATACGCACCTCAACAAAACGGAGTAGCTGAACGCATGAACCGAACGATAATTGAAAGAGAACGGTGCATGCTACTTGGCTCGAAACTTGAAAAAAAGTTTTGGTTGGAAGCAATGCTGGCAGCAGTATATGTGATAAACAGGAGTCCTACTAATGCGTTAAACGGAAAAATTCCAGCCTCACTGTGGTATGAGGAGAAGATAAACGTTAAGAAGCTTAGAATCTTTGGGTGCTTCGCATTTTTACGCATACCAAAAGAAATTT
>NW_012027392.1:0-5155 GCF_000956235.1 Wasmannia auropunctata
TGTGCTCTTCCGATCTCTTTTCGGTATCTATTATTTTTAGTATATTGTAGACTCATTCATTTAGTAAGGCGAAGATTTGATAGATATATAATATGTGTATATATATTTAATTATTTTTGCAAACCAAGATCTATAGTTGTACTGTTGCACATGAGTTTCTGACTTTGCATGCGTAGCGAGATATAATATACGACAAAAATTGCGTTTTATTTATAAAAAATTTTTTATTAATAACTTAAAACAATGGCTAAAACCTTTTGAAGGTCATTCAGTTGATAGTATATGTCAAGGTCAAGGCCATTAAAGGTGATCCCCTGATTGAAATATTTATCTATCACATATTTTTATCATTTCATTTAAAAAAATGGCTTTTTCATAGGAGTCGCTGAAAATTCTTTTAAGGGCTTTTATTTTAGCCCAAATTAAAGCTTTTGACAAAGTTTCAATGTAATCGGAGGTGGGTCGTTTTCGAAAGTTTATCCAATGTAAAAAAGAAATTTTGTTCGAAAATATTGCGATTTTTCTTTTCCGTTTTCACTTCATACCTAGCTACCATAATTAAAAAAATTTTTTTACTCTTATCCAATGTAAAATTTAATTTCCAACAAAAAAGTGTTCTTGCACTTTTTTCGTATCTTGCGTTGTTTTCGAGATAATTACAAAATAATAAAAAATGACACTTTTTGTTATATCTGCAAAACGCACCACTCTATTTAGTAGCATTCCGCGGTTTTATCTTACTTTTATGCCAAATCATCGTATAAAACAATAAAATGTTATAAACTAATTTCTTCTTTTTAAAAATCTACAAGCAATAGCCTATATCGTATCTCTAAATATACATATATCCTAATATATACACGGTGCCTGGTAATACCATACCATTTTTCATTAACAGAGTGGAATGAATTAAACCGAGTAGAGAAGTCTGGTTTCCTATTTTGCAAGTTGCGCAATAATGAATGTAAAGTTAATATAGATCCACAAATCAATGTGCATCCGCACGATTCGGTAAAAAGAGACAACCTAGCGCCATGTGATAATTATGATTGCTATGAATACGGACAGAAACTCACATTTTAATAACAACAAATAATACGTAATGTTGGATTGTTTCTTCTCATTAAATCGCGCGGATGCACGTTCATTTACTAATCTTTATTAATTAATTTTTCATTAACTGTTAAGAAACTTATCAAACGATAAAGGATTTTTCTTTTCGTGGCAGATTCGCGTTATGATAGAATGAGCTTAATTGGAATCTGTTTAAGTAAGTTTATTATATGTGTTACAAGACTTGAATAAAAAGGAATTAATAACGCTCTTTTCGTCGAAAGCTGGAACATTTTAGCACACACACACACGCACACGCACACGCACACGCACACGCACACGCACACGCACACGCATACGCACACGCACACGCACACGCTCACGCACACGCACACGCACACGCACACGCACACGCACGCACACACACACACACACACACACACACACACACACACACACACACACACACATATATATATATTTAAAAAATCAAAATTCAATATGACGACCAAAGATCATCACCTTGGATTTTAATTTTTTAAATTTCAACTTCAAATTTTCAATCAGGAACACCTCTATATATTAAAATTCAAATATGTTAAAAAAAATTTGTGTAACAAGAGGTTAATAAACGAAAATCTGTTTCAAGCATAAGTTGTTATCGTTAATAATAAACATATTGCAATTAGTACATATAAAACTATTGTTGCAATACTGCTTGCCGAGTGTATCTTAATAAACCTTAATAACCGTTACCTTTTAATAAATTTTAATTAGGAAAATCTGCATTTCGCTTACGCTATAAACGTAATCATCATTTTCCATTTTTTAACGTAGTTAACGCAGTTTTACAATATTATATGTTTTAGTTTAAAAAACAATGCAAAGACCTACCATGCAAAAGCTTTTAGTTTTTGAATTAGGAAACATTATTAGATATACGATTAAAAAATGTGAAATTTTTCGTACACAGTCATATCTGTTATTGAAATTAAGTTCAAAATTAAATTATATTTTCCCTTAACTTAATTTAACCTAAATTTTGTAAATCATGGTGTGTATGATATTAAATTATCTAATATTAAACTTAGCTAATTTTATCTTCGACATTTGTTGTTGCGTTACACTGTTTTTATCACAATTCGAAAACAGTTAGCTGCAGTGACATTTGGATTTTATTTACAATGTAAAAAGCTGCAGTGACATTTAGATTTTATTTTCAGCATTTCCAACAATAAAAACAAAAACCATCCTTACATCGCATTTCTCAAATTATTGAAATCGCTTTTAATATCTATCTGCTATTTCAAAATTCAGTGTAATATTTGTATGCGAATTAATAAACAATAAGTTGTTTTATATGAAATTTTATGGGATTAATTTAATTCATTGGAATATTGAAATAGTATATATGAAAAAGCTTCTTAAGGATTATTAAGAATTATTATTATTATTAATTTATTATTATTATTATTATTAATTATATTACTATTATTAAAAATTAATTTTGATAATATTACTTCAGTCGCTTAGAAGTTTAGAAATATTATATGCGATCATGAAGTAAATTTAAGCTAAATAATATATGTGATGGTAAACATCTCTAATGAAATCGATTGATAGTACATTACTACGCTACAAACACTACAAAAGAAAAATATTTCTTCTCTAACTTCTTACCTTTTGGATTCAGTCTTTCAGGGTTAAACCATGCATCTGTAAATAATATGATTAAAGTATATTAGTATTGGATTTCATCTCTCTATATATATATATATATATATATATATATATATATAAAATGCAAATTGTTACAGATTAAGTTTCAATAACTGAAGCATTTCGCTGAAAAAGTTAAAATTCTCTTAAAGTATAAAACTAGATTTTTTTATGATATGTAAAACCTTCTTCTTTATTTTATAATTTCCTTTTAATTTTAATAAATTTTGAACAAAAACTACTTTTATTTATTTATGTCTATAGAAAATATTTTTAACACAATAATAAAGTATTATTATAAAAATAATAAGTTAAGCAAAACTTAAAACTATTTGATATCAAAAGATCAAACGTTAATGAAATGCCTCAATTAATATAATCACAGAGAGCGCTACCAGAATGAAAGAGAAAGATAGATAATTAAATTTAAAAGCGATTATAATAAAGTGCGAAAATTTGTATAATGAAAAAGTCATTTACATGCATATGAAGCTGTAGTACAAGCTTTAGAATCAATTTTGTTAGCGTCCTTGAGATAGAATCTTAGGAAAGAAATTATTAATAACACAGTTCAACAAAAAAAACAACATCATAATAAAACTAGTCATTTCCCGTAGTTTTTTTGGACACTGAATCCGAATTCAGTTGTAGAATTGCTCTATCACGTCACAATTTTGAGTTTGCAGTTAATTTCCAAAAATGGGCTTTTTTTTACGTATTTTATTATGTTATAACTTCGAAATGCAACGTACTAAAGAAGTGTTCTTGCAATCGAAATTAAGTATGTTGTTAGAGATTTTCAACCCTCAAAAGGAATTTTTTATGTCCGTTATAGTTAACAAATTACTGTCAAACATGGGCTCTATTGCGAAAAAGCTGTAAATTAATTAAATCATTAACAATTTACCAAACAGCTTTCAATTTTGTTTATTTCAATTTAAGTGCTTTTTAAATCGTTGAATACAAATCCAATGTCAAAATTCATAAATTCCAAATGGCGGATTCAATATAGCGGATGTCAAAATTTAAAAATGTTTAAAAATATGTGTGCGTGCGCGCGCTGGTGTTCACAGATAAGATCTTATTTTTTGTGTAAGCTTCAGATTGAAAATGTACACACAAAATCAAATTGGAAGCTATTTGGTAAATTGTCAATGATTTAATTCACAGTTTTTCTGCAATAGACCTCATATTTAATAATCAATAACTTGGTAACCATAATGGACACAAAAAATTTCTTTAAAAAATTTCTTGTTGAAAATCTTAATAACATACTTAATTTTGATTGCAAGATCACTTCTCCAATACGTCGCATTTTGAAGTTATAATATAACAAAATAAATGAAAATAACCCTTTTTGCAACTTTATTTGTAAATTTCTCATTTGTAAAATTGTGACGTGATAAAGTAATTCTACAACCAGATTCGGATTCAGCGTCCAAAATACTATGCGAGAAATGATTAGTCTCGTTATGATGTTCAAAAAGTCACTTTTTGTTAAACAGTGTAATAGAAATGTATACGAATTCAATATCAAATATCAATAGATATAACATCAATTAAATGCTACAAAAATTGTTTTTTTTTTTACAGTCACATTCACGAATAATATAATGATAATTATTAGTATACTATATAATGATAATTATTAGTATACTATATTAGAATAATATAGTGATAATTATTATTTGTAAAAAGCGGCTTGTTAATTTCTCTGTAAAAGAAAGCAATCGTTTATTGTAAAAAACAAAAATAAAACTCCATTGCGCAAAATAGAAGATTAAATAAAACTGAGAAATGTAAGAGACCGTTATCCCACAAGCGACGTGTTCCTCTTTGAGCTTATTTTTCAGGTTACGCTTCTATTAATAATTATATAATAAATCGATACGAAGGTAGAAAATTGCTTCTATACTAAAATAGCCTCGCTCTAAAGACTGTCGAAGTACCGTAGTAGCTCGAAAAAGAGCAATTTTATTATTTATTTGTTAAATATTACGCTTGTTAAGGATTTTGTTTAAAACAAATTTTGAATTATCCTGTTAAATCAAGCGCTGCGGTAGCGGCGCGACGCCAAGTATATATAAAATAATATATATAAAATAATATATATAAAATAAAAGTCGGGTGATGACTTGTGAGTATACGGCACTGGCACTGCGCTACCGCTTAGCTTTATCTCGAAGTTTTGCCTCGTCAGATTTCCGATTTTTAATATCTCGGAAACGAAAGTTCTAATGAAAAATCTAATGACACTTTCGCTATATAATGTCGATACGAGCTTTCGATTGAGACCAGTCCGAATGAAATCGGTGCAGTCAATCCCGAGATCTCGAAATTAAGTCTACGAAAATCTACGAAAATGCCACTTTAGCGATTCCAG
>NW_012027392.1:5175-7492 GCF_000956235.1 Wasmannia auropunctata
CTCTTCCGATCTATATTGCTGCTATAAATTCTACGTCTGACAGACAATTTTTTAGCAGATACAAAAAAACAGCGATGTAATTTAAATGTAATATTTAGAATTCTAGCTGGAACAGCGAAACCCTTTCCCTGAGTGTCTATTATTTTTGAAAATGCAAGAAAATTTATTAAAAGAAAAATGCTTGCTTTAAACGGATGAATAATATTAACAATAAACTTTTTTAAGATCATATTTTTTAAGATTTTAAGATGACAATTTTTCAAAATGGAATTAAATAATTTTTTTATGTAACATGTTTCTTCTAGTTATCTGCATATTACATTGGAGTTATTAAAAAATGAATAGTTTTCGAGATGTTGTATTTTTGCACTGACACATATTTTAATATAAAAAAATATGAAATTTATCGAATTACTAATTTTTTGATAATCTTTAATACTTTAATACTTTTATGCGTGGAATAATTAGATAAAGCAATAAGGAAAACACATTACTTATCTTTCAAAAAAAGCAAATAACGTATTTCATATTAATTTGCAATAAATATTTTTTTTAAAGAAACTATACTATAGAAGACTTATATGTATAAAAAGCTTATACAATTCGATTTAAAAAATTAGTGGTGACCTTGAAATTTCAAAAATATGAAAAATAAATGTTTATAGTACTGATCTGTTTAAAACATTTTTCTTGTAAGAAATTTTCTTGTATTTTCAAAAATCAGAAATATTTGAAAGCGTTAAATGCTTTATCCTGTATATATTGTTTCTATTTTAGTTTTTATATATTAAATAATAATTTTATATGTATAATTATGTATAGTTAATACATATACTAATATCATAATACTATATCTATATTTTTTATATATTTATTTACGTGTTTCATATTAGTAATATTTACATCAGAAGTAATATTTATTCATATTCACAATCAGTTTTAAAAAATCGACAAAACTTTGATTTTAATTTTTAATTTTTTTCTAACTTCAAACTTGTAAGTTATAACAATTATAATAAAATCTTTTCTAATATATATAATAAATGAAAAGTTAAGTTATTCATTATTGTATATTTATGGAAGAAAATAAAAGCTGGAATTAATCAACCGCATAATACGTGCAATGCATCGAATGCGCGAAAGTGATAAAATGACACTTTGCCGCATTGCGGATCCGTGATACGGATTCCATAATATAACTCTTACAAAATCGTCTTTGCAACTTCTGGTGTTTGGGGTACTTACCTCATATGTTATAAGACATAAATAGCATTTCGATTTTTAGAAGACAACTGGAATATGGTTATGTATAACTGCGACCGCGATAAGCAGCAAAACGCATTTACTAAGTTCGTGCGACCAGCGTGTTCGTTCATGGTACAGAATTATGCATTACAGGTCGACGCGACGTCGTGTATGGCGCCACTTTATCGATTCGTATACGTACACGAGAGTTCCCCCTTCGGATTTATCTACACTGTGCGTCATCCAGCAGAAAGAAAAAGACAGGACTAAGTTACCATTTTAGCGACTACGTTGGCTGTATTCATAAATAGAATAAAAATCTATATTATCTTTCATTATATGTAAAATTCTTCAGATTCCAAACCATTAACTTAAGAGAAAAAATATAAAATAAAAACATAACTAGCTATACAACACGACTAAAATTTTTTATTTATTTAAATTGAATAGTATTTAAAATTTCGATTATCTCATTGTAGCGAGAAATTTATATTGTCAGAAATGAGATCTCATATATTTTTTCGTTATATGCTATATGCGTTAAGTTAATTACTTTTTTGCATGTCATCACTTTTAATATGGATTGATAAAAATATGATAAAAATTCCGCTTCCAGTTGTTTATTATTATTGTAAATGAAAATATAATTTATTTTACGCACATCCTACATTTTATTGGCAAATATCAATTTCTTGACAGTTGATCGATTACCTATTAATCCAAGGATTAAAAAAAACTTCTAGCATTTTAAATATATCCTTAAAAAACACCAATAATAATATAAAAAACTAATATTTTAATTTATGCAAGAAAAAAATTCTCATATCTAAGAAATAATTATTTTCACAAATAAGAAAAAATTTTCTGATATAAAAATAATATCAGTAATAGACCAAAAATTTTAAACGTTATGAAAAAAAAATTAAAAATATGATTACTACATAAAAAATTTAATAAATATATATATTATACGCAAAAAAATGACTTAGCATTATCAGCTAAATATCAGTAGCTAGTTTGAACTTTGCTGTCATTGCTAAAAGTTAGCTATTAAAGATAAAATATATTTGTT
>NW_012027392.1:11381-12698 GCF_000956235.1 Wasmannia auropunctata
GTGTGCTCTTCCGATCTAAAAAAAGTTGACCAAATTACGCTATACTCCCCTACCTATATTTTTTACTTTTTCCAAAAAAAATTCAAGAAAATTGCCTATTTTTTGGCCTGTCTAACCAGACAGTATCCTTAAAATAAAATAATTAAAAAATTAATAGTTTTCAAAACATTTTATCTGTTATTCTGATAAACTTTAATATAAAATATATTTTATTTTTGAAACTTGCCTCAATATTTTTGCACAAAATAATAAAATGAATTAATTAATGTTAATAATTGATAATTAAAAAAAATATATAATTGGATATTTTACTATCTATGATGTGTATCTTATTGATCTTTAACTAGCTTTATATTCCAGTATAAAGGAGTAAATTAATTTTATAAAGCAACCAAACTATAATTAATTTAATTGATAATTAATTTAAATAATACCATCAAAATAATACCAAACAGTTTCAAAATATTTGAATATTTCTTCTGTAAAATTATGTTTTATGATCTTAGGTACCTTTTTTAAAAAATATGTATAACTAATTTAAAAAGAATTTATTATATAAGAAATGAACAGATTATAATTTGATCGTTCAATTTTAAACAATTATATTTTTATCAGCTTACGAGCAATCAAAATTGTAAAAAAGAAATGTTTATAATTCATATTTAAAATTTAAAAAAACTTTATAAAAAAAAGCGGTTAAAATGTAATTAATTATAAAAGAAAAGAAATAAAAGAAACTGTTTAAATTATTTTATGATATATCCTTGATTAGGAAAAAATATAAAGGTTTTGTCCTATAATTTCTCAATTGCATTATTCCTTTTAAAATAAACATTTTAATCAAAGTTGCTTATAATAATGCAATTAAAATTAGTTTTCATCTTGTTGAAAGATATATGACGGCTTTACTGAAGTCGCAGTCTCCATTCAAGGCTTCATCACTGTGCTTAGGTTATCCATATAAACAGTGTTGTAAGATACCTAGATATAAGTACCTAAGTACTCTAACTAGATACTGCAGCAGTACCTAAGCACCTTATCTAGGTTCTTATAGGCAGAGATACCTGCATAGTATAACTAGTAGGTCCACTCAGCGAAAAACTGAGTCTTCGTGCAGGTATCGCCGCGCAACTTTTATTTTGGGTTGGATCCAATGAAATGCAAGACGATAGAAACGTACATACATATGTGCAGACAATTTATAAGCAATTACATCAGAAATTTTCTTTAGTGGTTACTCCTACGAATAATTGTTACTAATAAAACATTTTATTCGATTCACACATTGAATTTATTGATTTACTATATCGAATCCAT
>NW_012027392.1:12718-19059 GCF_000956235.1 Wasmannia auropunctata
TAGTTTTTGCTTCACTGTGATCCCATTGGTCATTTTAGTCACTTTAAGCATGTTTTATGAAACTTAAAAATATTTGGAAAGACTGGCATTAAACTTTTGCTGCATGTACTTTTGAATGGTTAAACGGGTTTTAAAAAGAAATTTTTGTTTCTATGTCTAATTAAATACTTGGCAACTTGTATGATCTCATATTTGTTTTTGGATAATTTTTATTTGTTAAAATAATATTTTTGGTTTAGGAAGGATGTAACATACGATACTTTTTTATATACTTGGCGTAATCTTTTTCTTTTTTTAAAAAAGAGTTTTGGTAGGATTATGTTTCTTAATAATTTGTCACTTATCACAATAGAAACTTGTATTATTTCAGGAATCTACTAATAGATCTACTAATATGGACACGAACTACTTGTTTAACGAGTCGTCATAATTCCTCATTGGTGAAACCATTCTCATCATTTTACTCCATAGGAGGAGCAAACGAAAGACGAACAAAGTAAGTATACACGAGACAGGAAGGGGTCAAAGAAGTCAATACCCTTTCATTTAGATATCGCATCGCGCTCTACGTGTCAAGTGCATATAAATTCACAGTCCCTTTATCATTCGTTCGTGCATCTTAATTATTGTTAGAATAATATTTGCGGCACAAAATTTGAATACAAGTCCTATAACCGATTAAGTTTTTTTTTTGTTCGTTATACGTCATTTAAATACTAGTAAATTTAAAGTAGATTTTGTAGGAAGTGTTCGAAAGGTATATTCAAGAATATCGTCGAATATATTAGCATAGTCTGTGCAAGACAATGATGTACGATGTCATAAGAAAAAAAAGAGAATTTGTCACTCAAGTGAGATAATTTTGCAGCACTATAGGCCTTAGTCAATAGCCTTAATCAACAACAGCACTAAACCGACATTCTATTATTACTCCGAATATTAATGCGATAAATGGATAAATAAAGATTCATTCGCCAGATGAAAATGCGTCAGGTATACAGTGCTCGATAATGACAGAAACGTCAACATGATTTCCTTCAATGTCACATATATCCCCGGGCTTTATATATATCGCGTGGGAAATAATCTCAAACTACACGCCAGCAAATTATAAGCACGCGCGCGAATCGCAGGGAGCCAGGCTGAAGCAATCGATCGTATGTGCACTGCGCAATATGACTCCTGTTGCCTTGAAACGGCGCGACACGTTATACGTATTTTGACTTTGGAATCAAATCAAATGAATCACTTTTTCACAAGCGATGAAAAATTGGCAATACCAAGTTATAATGTAAAACTCGGAGACAAAATTATCATTCATAAGTCGAGCGATAAGCCTTAGTAAATGTTACCTTTTGCAGTATATGTATATTCTAAATATATTATGCGTACAACATGCACGACGTTTACATATCACTATCCTTGTACAGCACACCGTTATCGGGCGCTTCAATAAAGTACTTGTCTTTATTCGTAAAAATGTCTTTTATTCTTTTCAATTTTTTTCTGAAATTGTTTTTATCTTGTAAAGATTAGCGCACACGATTATTTACAATTAATTTTACAAAATTTTTATCTTACAATTTGTAAAGTAATAAAGTTATATAAAGTATTCTGCAGTATTCACGTATGATAAAGAAGGCGAAATTCCTTGCAACAAAAATTTGGTACCATTTTTTCTTTAAAAGATATATCAAGTTATTAAATGAGTACATTTTTTTCTAAAATGCACAGACAGGATACAAGAATAAACGGACTAAATGAGCAAAATTTATCGTTATCGCTTCATGCCGTCATGTTAATCCAATAAAAATAACGATAATTCAGTTATGCAATTTACTCTTAGCAATCAGTTGTCATGTTATACTTTAGAGCTGACGGGATGACTTTGGGATAAAGTTCGAAAGTCAATTGTATGCACGTTAGTCACGATTGGATCTCGTGGCGTTACGTAATCCAAGGTCGCGATGATAATTACTTCAAGTTGCAAGAAATCGTAACGCACCATGTTGACGTGCTGCGAAAGCAAAATTTCACCCACTCGTCAGGTAACCGTGGATTATAAAAATACAATAAATTATACCGATTTTATTAGCGTATCGCGAGTCAATAAAAGCATTATCAAAATAAAAGTATCAACAAAAAACGCGTCAGATTCGTTGCTAGTTGTAAAGATCCGATATTTTTATATTAAAGCATAATGTTCGAGCATTAATTTGAGTCCTTTTTGAAATCTCTTGCACATCGGATTTATTAGCTACAAACTGTCAAAAATAACCAAAGACGCATTTTTCATGCATTTCAACCTCATTTTTCTTAAAAAACTAATGTGGTAGACTTTTACTTATGGATTCGGATTTAGTGCATCAAAAATTATGGGAAACTACTCTTCTTTTCCAAATAACAGAAAAAAGTCAAATTTTGCAGACCTGTGTAGGTAATGTAAAGTATTCGTGATGTTTTGCGACTATCTAGAGTAAAATTTTGAAAATTTTTTATATAAAACTCCTAATGTTCATTCGGAGCATTAGTAATTTCAATGTAGTATTAACAAATGAGTCACATTCAAAAGTAAATATATGTATAAAATTATAAATTTAAAATTTAAAATATTTATTTCGGAGTAAAAAAATCAAATAATCGATGATAACTCATTAAGGTGACGTACTTTTCTGTTTTAAATCTTTGTAGTTTGGAACCTAATTAAAATTTTTAGATTGCAATTGGTATTTAGATATAAAACAGTTGCTTTTTCCGAAAAGTCAACAATAATCTAGGAAAAAGATATAAAGGTTCAAAGTAAAGATAAAAGTAAAGAAAGTAAATGACTTCTCAACCTTTTACTGACAAACATCCAATTAATAAATGATTTATTTATCTTTTTAAGTTAAATAAATTGATATAATTATTAGATTTATAATAAGTAAGAAGTCATTAAATGATCTATAATAATAACTTGATAAATTAATGTCACTCATCAAAGAAATAAAGTTAATTGCTCCTTTTTTGTCGTTCAGGATCAAATATTCTCAGACATTTTTGCTTAAAATTTCTATTTCTAAGTATTGACATTTTCTTACAGGTACTCCATCTACATAAAGAACGAAACGGACTTTAAGGGTTCAACCCAAAATGGGCAGGGGCAGGTAGGTACAGGTAGGTTCAAACGCGAACAATGAGGATATCGGCATAAATGTTATTTGCAGGTAGTCGACTAATCGATAACCCAGTTTCGATCGGAGATTCTCCAATACCGGGCAGGTAGCATCTGCGCAGGGCGAAGCCCGGGTCACCGACATGAAAACGCTGATGAGGATTAATTAAAATTGTCCACGATTTCACCATGCTTCTCGACGAGAACTCGCGCTACGAAAAATCCCGTCAGCGGGGGGCATTATACCAATTTATTCGGAAAGTAGAACAGAACGAGAAAGGGTACATAATTTTTCGCGAATTATATTCGCGCCTGTTTTAACATACGAGCTCCAAATATCAAACGAATCAAATAGGAAAATCACAAAAAGAGGAAAAAACAAATCATCTCTTCGAAAGAGTATGCAGGATCAATTGAGTGTTCGAAAAAACCTTACGGGGATTCAGAATATTCCAGAAACACGGACTGCCGTTGGTCATCGACGCGGAGCTGTTGGCGCCGGCGCCGGGTCGCTTGCAGACCTGGTTGCCCTCGTCGATGTTCTTAGTGGGGTACATCGCTGCGTCGAAGTCCATGGCGGATGGCCCTTACGCACACTTGCCCGAGGTCCTTGCGCGACGCGCACTTCCCTCACTGTTTGTCGAGCTGTGCGTCTACCAGTATGAAATCACGAAATGTTCTCTCCTGCCAGCGCGCCTGGCGAACGTTTGCGGAAGCAATAGCGTATCTTGCCGCGCGCGCGCGCGCGTACTGAATGACGCACTTTGACGACGACGACGACGACGACGACGACGACAACGATGAAAATGACAACCAGGATAACGATGACGACGAGGGCGTGATCTCGTTTACAGCTCCTCGAGATAAAAGTGAATTCACGCGAGAAGAAGCGTTCAATTTGTCGCGTGCACACGATTGCCGGTGTTTTAAAGAGAGGAGGAGAACTGCGGAGAACACGTAGCTCATGCACAGTGAAATGAGGACTGAGGCCTGTTATCGACCCACCGGAGGTCTTTCGAGCCCTCTCCCCGCCGCTCGACCCCTCCTTTCCCCACCCTCCAGGCTCATCGCCATATTGCTCGGAACCTCGTACCTAGCGGCCGATGAGAAACTATGTGACGGACCGATCGTAATCGAAAAATTAATTGCACATAATTGCAATATTTAAAAAAGATTAGTGTTTCCACTTTTATAAAAAAATTCTCTTTTCGAGAAATTTTTAAACTTTCGAGGGAAAAAAGGAAGAAAACGGTGACATTCCAAAAATCGGGAAAACAAAAACCATCCTTTTTTTTATAGAAAGCGCAAATTTTTTAATCAGTTAATTTAACGGTACTGTCAATCTACAGCTATTGATATACAGATAAGAATATAGACTTCTATGTTCTGATATATATACACTCTGCCAATACTACTAAAAATCTATATTTCATGTTACGTTTATTATAGAATATAGGTTTTCAGGCATTGGCAATGTATATCGAAATACGACCTGTATACATTCTTATATATAATAATAGACTGCTAACTCCTTATGTACAGAGCGTCTTCATTTTTTATGTTACAGTTTACAAGCTGCACGAAACAGATAAATAAGAATAAATGCCTTATACATTTTAAATAAATTTTATTGAACTTTGCGTTTAATGTTTTATTTTTTGAATTAAAACAGCATTTGTTTAACTTGAGGATGATGACATTAGAATTAATAATAAAAAAAGTAAACTAAATGTTTCGAATATAAGAATATATATATATTTTTTCAAAATTTCTTTCAAAACAAAAAATTTGGACATGATCTACTCTTGAAATAATAAAATAATAAAATGTGGGATAACAAAATTGTTTTATGGAAGAGACAATTATACAAGAAAATTTCAAGGTAGAGAAAAAAAAGAAGGAAATTTTAGAGGAAGAGGAGGAAAATATCAAACTCTCTGGTAGAAACACTGAAAGAGATATCACGAACGATGTTTAGCAATTTAATAATTATTTCAAAAAATAAATCAAATAAAAATCGACAAGAAAGAGAAACACTTAATTATATCTTAAAGTTTTTCGCTTTTTGGATTTAAATAAATATAGAAAATTTTTCTAATCTTTTACCCTTTCCTCTCTCTCTCTCTCTCTCTCTCTCTCTCTCTCTCTCTTTCTCCTACTTTCTTGCCATCTGCTTGTAATATAAATACAGGTTAATACAGGTTAGATCATTTTAATGTGTCATATCGAATGTTTTAATTTTAAAGGGAAAAGTATCAGTAATGTAACAAAATCTGCTTTTTAATTTTTAATTTTTTTATTTTTAAATTTTTAAATTTTTTAAACTATTCTAATTTGTTTAAGTATATAAATTTATTGTTCTAATTATTCTACATTAAGGGTACTGTCTGGTTAGTTGGGTCGAAAAAATCGAAAAATTTTTTTTTGCATTTTTCGATAGCTATAACAGTGTAGAATATCATACTAAAAGGGCAAATCGAAATTCGTAATGGTTCGAAAGTTATGAGCCTCCGAGTTGACCGCGTCAAAGCAGGTAGCGAGCGTCGAACGGCACGGGAATTTTAGCTGCAAGAAAACATGAGAGACTGCAAGACCAGATCAATTTTGAGGAAGCCGAGGGTCTACTTTATGGTCCTGGAATAGCTGATTAGCTGTAAGTATCCAGATATAAACATTTATATGATATATCAAAAAAACTACACTTAAAACTTTAAACGCGTTTTCTGGAAAACGATGTTTTTCGAGCTGGCGACTCTCATAACTCATTGTCAGTCAATTTTTAACGAATCTTAAAGATATTTTTTTTTAAATACGCGTAATTAAATTGTCCATGGAATAGACCATAATTTCACCGATACATTGCATATTAGATTTTTTATAAACAAAAAAGTTTATAAACGAAAATTTTCAGTAAAAATGACAAAAATTTTTCAAACGCCGCCATTTTGTTATTTTTTAATCAATTTCATTAAAAGTGGTCTATTCCATAATCACACTCATACTAAACAGAAAAATCTTTTAATTTTTTGTTTCAGATGATTTTTGCGACCTGTAGTAAAGTCGCCAGCTCGGTCCGTGTTTTGCGCACTGTCCCACGTCGCCCTGTGTCCTGCTTCAGGATATTGATCAAATAATCTGAAAATTTTATGCAATCTTCTTCAAAGTACAATAAATATATCTGAAAAGT
>NW_012027393.1:0-4216 GCF_000956235.1 Wasmannia auropunctata
GTTGCCACAACCTAATAATTGTGATAATTTTCGCCCATCAATTTAGAAGAGTTATAAAAAATAAAATACTTTGGAAGTGATTTATATAGTTAACTGAACTCTCAGCCTCAATGTTGTGACGTGCAACTATATCATATACAGGGTGGACCATTTTAATCCATCCAGTCGAATATCTCGAAAATCAAGCTCGGGAGAGAAAAATTTTTCAGACAAAAGTTGTTTGGTTTCGAGGGGGACATAAGATAATAATATTGGTTTGACCGCAAGTGGCGTCGTCGAGGTCAGGACAAGGTCATTTTGAATTTTTTAAATGGAACCCCAAATTTTTCATTACATATTCTTATAGCACGCCTCGAGAACTTTCCAAAACACATAAATGAAATATTTATTCATTGAATACTTTTCGAGTTATAAAGCTCCAAAGTTGCAACTTTACAAGCTACAAGAATATGTAATAAAAAATAGGGGATGCCATTTAAAAAAATTGAGGTGACTTTTATGTGACTTTCAAATAATTCTTCAAGGTCAAACCAATGGTACCATCTTATGGTCCCTTCAAAACCAAACAACTTTTGTCTGAAAAATTTTTCTCTCTCGGGCTTGATTTTCGAGATATCCGACTGAATGGATTAAAATGGTCCACCCTGTACTTGGCGTAAATTTTGTTTTAATGATTAGTATCTCGATAACTATTGCGAAGATCGCAAAATGGTAGAGGACTTTTTTGTTCAGTTTGGTCCACACTACCTCCCCACAAGCGCTGTACCATTGAGTACGAGACACCCTGTATATATGTGTAACAAACTTCAACGAAGAATATCGAGATCCTATACATCGTTGCTCTATAAAGGAATAGGTAACTATCGAAATTATTCGTTGTTCTCTGAGGACTGGACGTCTGCCGAAGCATAAATGCTTCGAATATCGGCGATAAAATAAACGTAACTGCACGATGATAATGGACACATGCAGGTCATGCGCGAGTCGAGAGAGATTATAGGTCAGTTCGATTCGGATGACCTTGGCTGCCTCGCGAGAAAGAGAGTGAGTCGACGTCGGATGGCTCCAGACATCCTGGCACCGACAAAGAATCTCCCGTTCGTTCCGGAACATATTTCGGAATTTATCTAAAAAATGATTAACGCTTTATGTTACAACAGCAACATCCCGACATTAAGGACAGTTGAAATATAAATAAAGATCTGACGAGTAGGCATACATGAGATGTTTTTGAGAAGCTACATAATAGGCTAATATTGGTCATTATTTATGTATTTCTTAAAAATTATCAAACAAAAAGTGTAAGATATCAAATCTTCTAGAATTGAAATATAAAATTGACTATTTATGTATTATTCATATTTCTGGAATAAAATTTTTATCACAGTTTACCATTAAAGGAAGGGGTGTGTCTGATTTGATACTATAAAATTAAAAAATTTTATATATCATATGTAAATATGTTGTAATTTGTAAATTACACTAGTTAAAAAAAATTTTTTTTTTTCAATCACTTTGAACTGGGCTACACGTCTCTTATAGATTTTTGGATGCTGAAAGCGACGCCGGAAGTGACAAAATTCTAGCACGGAGATTTCCAAGATAACTGAGATTTAATACTTAAGAAATGGCTTTTTTACGATATTTGACATTTTTTTTATAAAGAAGGTTAACGTTATCTTTTGAAATTTCGATCAGGAGTCATGAATGTATTCATCCCCTATAAAATGCAATTTTTTTATTTCAATATCTTACTTTTTAGCCATTTCAATATCTTACTTTTTATGAACGATTAATGATAGGTAGCTATTTTGAATACGGGGACTCCGGCAGCGTCATATGTGTATGCGGATTAATTTTTTAGGGTCACATTTTGATAACTGTACCTTAATACTTTTATAGAATTATGAGGCTAATCCACTGGAGTAATAAAACACATAGTACTTTAGTTACATAGTTACTTTAAAAAAAATGCAAATTGTAATATGCAACTACATATATATCTTTTACAAAACAACTTTCTCTCCTCTCTTTCTCCCCCTCTCTCTCTCTCTCTCTCTCTCTCTCTCTCTCTCTCTGTGTATATGCGCGTTGTTGTTGTTTTAATTAGTGTGTCCAATAAATACAAAAAATTCGTAATTGGACTACAATTTATATTCATTTAAAATTTTCACATTTAAGAAAATATTCATTCAAATATTTAATTCAAACTTGTGGGCTTTTAAAAATATTTATTCGTGAATATTTTCTGATTATTTTATAATTTATTTATATTTATTCATATAAAATGTAAAGTAAAAAAGAAAGTGAAAAATAAAGTTTATATATCGTTATTAATATCCAGATTTGATAAAGAAAACTTACAAATTTTGAGAAAAATTTTAGAAAACAAATTTTTTATTTAAAAGTCTTATTCGCAAAAATAATTCTTTTTATGATATATAATTTTTATTCTCTATGTTCTTTCAAATCAAAAAAATACAGTAAAATCGAACACTGCAATTTCGTACGGATTACAATAACAGTAATGTTAATTCCATAAGGTATTTTAAGTGTTTTAGCATCTCGTGGATGCTAAATAAAATGTATTGTTTAATTAACAGATTTAATTAATAGATTTCTCAGAATCCCTAATAAAAGCATTGGCAATAGCTCTCATTTTCTCCTCGGTATCATCGCGTCTCTTATACTTAAACCAAGCTGAAGGCAGAATTTTAGTGTATAGAGTGGGGGTGAACGCGAATTCGAAAATATTCGTAATCATATTCACAAATATATTCATTCAAATCGCATAAAAAGTATTTATTCAATTATCCATAAAAAATATTTAAAAAATAGTATTTATACTCGTATTCATATTCATTATTTATTTATTTATTTATTCGAATATTGAATGTATTTATCGAATACACTAATTTTAAAGTGATTTTAGCGTTACCCATAAACTATAAAATAGCTTCTATCTTTAATCGTTCATAATATGGCTAAAAATTTAAGGTATCTGAATTTAAAAAAAATGCATTTTATAGGGGATGAACAATACATTTATGACTCCCAATCGAAATTTTAAGATAACGTTAACCTTTTTTATTAAAAAATGTCAAATATCGCAAAAAAGCCAATTTTTTAAGTATTAAACTTCAATTATTTTAGAAATCTGACGTGCTGGAATATTTTTGCTTGCGGCGTCGTTTTCAGCATCCAAAAATCTATAAGAGACACTTAGTTCGGTCCAAAGTAATTTTTTGCTGTAGTGTTATCTATATTTTTTTATAGATATGTACAATAAACTCCATATATTATAAAATCTACATATTGCTCAAGCTTTTTGATGTAGCATTTCAACATTTATAATATGGTATTCATTCCGTATTGATAATGAATGATTTCACAAAATATCTATTGAAGAAAACTTTACTTTAATCTTCACGTCTTTTGGAAAACCAGGAATTACGATGCGCCCCCTTTCATTCTGTTTGCAGTTCTGCCCATGGATGGACGTATATCTTTAATCCAGTATTTCCCAAGCTTTCCTCCTTGACTACTGCTTCCGAGGTAATCCAATTTCCACAGCACAGTAGCCGAGAAAAACCCATTAATCTGTTGGTTAGCAACTCGTTTTATTCGGACAGAAAACATACACTTTTATTTACAATTTAAAAATAAAATAATGAAAATTCATTTCAGTCATAAAAATAACTTCATTCACAGTCAACAATAATATATATTTTTTAACAGAATTTAAAGTATTCAGGACAGAAAGTGTAAAACAGAGATGTAAAATAAAAAAAAATTCTGCCAAAAGCTGTATATAGTTCTTAAATACTTTTTCTTCGCTTTTAACGTTTAACTTGTAATTCGGAAGCTCCTAATTTTCAATAAATAACTCATAAATAATTCTGCAGCCGTGAATCATTTGCTTTCTGAGGGATTTCGCACCATCGATAATAATGTAATTCATTGAAACAAAATTCCCATTTATCTTCCTTTATCCGGCGGCGATTGAAAGTGTGTCCAACGTTCCTCGAAACATCATTTATAACTCGCGATAAATTGGTGAAAGGTTTCCCAATTCCGGGAGCTGCGTGAAATTGGCACCCCTAAGTGCGAATTTTGACAAAATCTATATGGCATTAGATTGTCCACTATTTGTCCATATTTGTCCAATAATAATAATTTTTTGTCCACTCTTGGAAAAAATTATTGCTCTAATTTT
>NW_012027393.1:11735-16656 GCF_000956235.1 Wasmannia auropunctata
TTAAGATTGATTTATCGCTATTATAAATGGCTGCCGAATAAATCAAACTTATGATTGGCCATTCGACGCCATTTTTAATTATTTTCTTAGTACTTTTGTCGATACTGCCATAAGCCGGTCGCGCTTCTCTGATAATCTAGGACTCTAGGTGTAGTAAGCCTTAAGCTGTAAGAAATTAACCAATCATAATCCATTATTCTCTTCAAATTCAACTGCGATTGATCAATTTCTTACGGCTTAAGGCTTACAATACCTATTGTGTTTCGGGACTTAGTCCTGAAATAACTTAAACCTTCTTAAACCTTAAGAAATTGACCAATCGCAAGTTAAATTTGAAGAGAATAATGGATTACGATTGGTTAATTTTTTATAGCTTAAGGCTTGCTACACCTATTGTATTTCAGGACTAAAGCGGTGTCTACAATGAGACTTAAGACTTAAGATTTAAGAAAATTGATCAATCATAGTCGATTATTCATCTTACGTGAAAACAATAATCGATTGTGATTGATCAATCATAAAAGATTATTCCCTTTACATTCGACTGTGATTGGTCCATTTCTTAAGGCTTCCTATATCTATTGTACTTTGGGACTATAAAGGTCCATCTACAATGAGAGTAGTAAGCCGTGAGAAATTGACCAATCATAGTCGATTATTCTTTTCATATTCGACTGTGATTGGTCAAATTTTACAGTTTACGACTTACTACTCCCATTGTAGACGGCTCTTGTAACATCGCTCGACGGAGGAGTCAAGGGAATCGAGAGATCGGAGGATATTGGAGAGATGTGGTGAAAACAGGGGGTGGCACCAACTCGACACAGAGAAATACCGAAGAGACGACACAGCCTCTCCTCTCCCATTTAGGTTTCAAAATATTTATTTCGCCGTGATTACATGCGTCGTCTACACACATACGGTATATACGTATGCGTGCTTGCGATTTACGCAAGAGCACACTATAAACCAGAGTTGCATAAATCATTATCAGGTGTTAATTGCGTCGCGGAGGAATGCCGGCCGTGAAACCATCGCGAACGCGATCGCGCGGATAATACATGCCGTACCTATGCATGCGCAAGCACACACATACACACACACACGTACATACGGATTTCTCGCACGCGGATGAGGGAGATCGATATTCACGCATCTCTCTCTCTCTCTCTCTCTCTCTCTCTCTCTCTCTCTCTCTCTCTCTCTATGCGTTCGTAGTTCGCACGTCGAATCCTGTTAGTCGATTGGTCGATAGTCGATACCGTTCGCAGAGGATATACGCTTGAGGATATACCGCGACGTTGACCGAGGATACAAGGACAAGCTTGCGTATGCGGAATCTGGAAACCGGGTTCGTTTGCGTGAACGCGCGGTAACGCCACGATTGTGCGATCGATGGAGGGCATCCACAATGGAGGATACACATGTCTCGATATGTCCGTTTGATACGTGTGTCTCTCGACGGGAAGATTTCGTCCCTTATAGAAAACGAATTTGTCTTCGGATTTTTTTATATTATTTACATTGTACAAATGTCTTCGTTTATGATTTATGGCGTCACTGAAGCATAAAAGATAGAAAAACTCGGTAAGATAAAAACATATAAATTTAAAAAATGGTGAAATGTATTAGTTTTGCAAACTCGATAATACATTTTATAAAATATGATTCTAAAAAGCAAATAGATAAATGAATTAAATTCTCATTCATTGAGTGAAAGAAATGTATTTAATTAATTAAAGAAGTTATAATATTAGGTATCATCGAAATCAAAGATTTCTTTCAGATTTATTTGTAATTGGAAGATATTTTTAACGGCTCGAATATCTCCGAGTCTATGTTTTTATCGGAAATAATCATGACAAGAGAAAAGATATATAATATTATAAGATATCCAATGATATAATAAACATAATTAACGGTGAAAAACCAGACGAATAAAATAAAAAAACATATTTAAGAAATGGACAAATTGTATTAGTTTTGAACTCGATAATATATTCTATAAAATATAACTCTAAAAAGCAAATAGACAAATGACGAGTTAAATTTTCATTAATTGAGTGAAAAAATGTGTTTAATTAATTAAAGAAGTTATAATATTAGGTAAAATCAAAGATTTCTTTCAGATTTATTTGCAATTGAAAGATATTTTTAACGGCTCAATATCTCCGAGTTTATGTTTTTATCGGAAATAATTATGACAAGAGAAAAGATATATAATATTGTAAGATATCCAATGATATAATAAACATAATTGACGGTGAAAAACTGGACGGATAAAAAAACATAAGTATTTAAGAAATGGAGATATGTATTATTTAGTTTTGAATTCGATAATATATATTCTATAAAATATAACTCTAAAAAGCAAATAGACAAATAACGAGTTAAATTCTCATTAATTGAGTGAAAAAAATGTGTTTAATTAATTAAAGAAGTTATAATATTAGGTAAAATCAAAGATTTCTTTCAGATTTATTTGCAATTGGATCATATTTTTAACGGTTCAATATCTCGAGTCTATGAATCGAAAATAATCGTGACAAAAGAAACGATAATATTGTAAGATATCCAATGACATAATAAACATAATTGGCAGTGAAAGACCGGACGGAGAAAATAAAAAAACATATTTAAGAAATGGACAAATGTATTAGTTTTGAACTCGATAATATATTCTATAAAATATAACTCTAAAAAGCAAATAGACAAATGACGAGTTAAATTCTCATTAATTGAGTGAAAAAATGTGTTTAATAAATTAAAAAAGTTATAATATTAGGTATCGTCGAAATCAAAGATTTCTTTCAGATTCATTTGTAATTGGAAAATATTTTTAACGGCTCAATATCTCCGAGTCTGTTTTAATCGGAAATAATCATGACAAGAGAAAAGATAAATATTGTAAGCTGTCCAATAATATTAATAAACACAATTAACGGTGAAATACAGAAACTGAAAGCCATAAAAAAAGCAAACATTGATGGATGTAATATTTAAGAATATTCAATAACGTTATAATTGTGGCGTTAATTTTAACATTATTAATACTTTAATAAAATTACACATATTACAATGCGCGCAATGAATGTGCAATCATCATTCCCAGCAAGTTTGTAATGATTATCCATTTTGAATTATCGGAACGTATTTGAAGGGCCGCGATTACCCCACTGTCGCAATTACCGTCATGATTGCTCCTAATTATTCATCGACTGACAGAAACCACCCCGTCGCGAGATAGACGTCGATTAATCGCGCGACTCTCGAAACCCGATGCGACGAGCGTCCTCCTCTCGTCGACGTTTGTGTATAACATGCAGCAGTTTGGGACGCTCGCGGACGTGTATCGATCAAGCAAACCTTGCAGGGACGAAATTTTGGGCAGGGACAAACGATCTCGTGTGCCGTCCGGCATCCGCTCGACGCGCGACGCTTAGAAAATTTAAGGGCATTATTCAACACTGATATGTCAGCCTACATTGAGTGTCGTGTTTCGCTCGCTCGTGTCTCTCGTTTCGCCAACGAAACCAGAGGATCAAACGACCGGCAACAAGCCGGCAGCTGCGTTTCGTCACTCTCATCACACGTGTCCTCACACCGTCCCGGATATGCAATCGCTAAACAAATTCGCGCATTCGTACGCCATCATTTCGGCTACCGTTATTCCTTGAAAAAGGAATTGACATCTAATCCGAAATTTTGATTAATTCAACGACTTAAAACACACAGCAGGGTTACCACAGACCTGGAAAACTAAGAAAAGTCAAGGAAATTTAAACTAGTCAGGGCAAACCTGGAAGAATCAGGGAAAGATATAAAAAGAGCTTGGGATTTTTAATTTTGCTCCTTAAAGATGGATCCACTCCCCGATTCTGTTAACTCTCAACGACAGTTCAGTTCAACGACAGCAATACATACAAAAAATATAACGATATTTTTTGTATGGATTGCTTTTTCTGATTTTAAAATCCTCTTCCAGAATTAAACAATAGAAAATAATAGAATAAAATGATTTTGTATGGAAATCGAAAAGATTTTCGAAAATTACGGTTTTGTTCGAGACTTCTTTCTGTTATTGCGATCGAAAATATTTTGAATATTTAGCGATATTAAAGAAATGTCTATAGGAATCTTTTTGCTTTTGATTGACAATGAGTTTTTGTTTGGTCCCCAAACAATGGAAAATTCAGTTATACCAAAGGAACTTTTCTTTGTAGTTTAATGTATAACATCAAAGCAACAATGTCAAAGATATTAATAATTTGTTGGTCCGAATTTGCATTTGCATTTGAGATTATATTATGTAATTAAACTTCTAAATTTATGTTACTTTTAATAATATAAGTTACTTTTCTTGTAATATAGTATATCTTCTAAATATTAAAATTCAGAATTATATATTTGATACTGATTGTGGAAATTTTTCCACTGTCGTTTGGAAATCATGGAAAAGTCAGAAAATTTCAAAATTATTTTCTATGGCAATCCTGACACAGGCTAACTATCGCTGTCGCTAAAGAGTGATCCAAAAAATTTTTGGGTTCGATTTTGAGACTGAACTGCATGCCAAATAATACCTATAATGAGACATTAATTATAGAGAAGTTTCAAGTTGAAGTGACAATTGTTATCAGAGCTAGAGGAGGGGGGAGGGGATGAAATTAAAGTTTGTTACACGGAAAGAACAATTTTGCTGAATCCAGATCTGAAAATAATTTTTGTTCAATAATCAAAATAATTTTGTGCGAAAGTCAAAGTGATTGCTAAAATATCAAAATGTTTTATAGCGATTCTTATCAGCTTTAACAAATTATTTCCAACAAATTATTTTGATGATTCAACAAAAAATTATTTTCAGATCTGTTTTTAGCAAAATTTTTAGACCAGATCGGAAGAGCACACGTCTGAACTCCAG
>NW_012027393.1:18360-19695 GCF_000956235.1 Wasmannia auropunctata
GCTCTTCCGATCTTTGATCGCAGTTTTACATAAATGACGCTCGTTTTGGATGTAAAAAAATCGAGTTTTCGCGTAAAGAGACGTAATAAGTGACCCCCCTCCAGTTGTGATAACAATTGTCATCTCAACCTAAAATTTGTCTGTGATCAACATCTCATTATAAGATATCATTATAAGATATCATTGATATCACAGTCTAGTCCCAAAAAATCGAGGGCCCAAAAAAATTACTTTTTTGGTCACTTTTTATTTATCATAACGGCATTGATGACTTATAATATATTTATTTTTTTTATTTTCAAGATATATCTAAACATACACGTGCTCTTGTAACGTTTCCTCTTAATGGTAACTCTCTTGCTCTAAGAATTAAAGCAAGTAATATTTTTTATATTTTCTCAACTGTATATATAAACTTCCTCTTTTGTATATATACATATATAGCATCTTTTATATATATATATATATATATATATATATACATACATACACACACATACATACCCTTCAATCAAATGTCGAAGCTCGTGTAGCGCGCGCCCAATTTATACACCGCTCTCGTCCTTGATTAGATGCCATTCAGAGGGAAGAAACGATGGCGTTCGAATGCTTTCCTCGCTCGCGAAATAGGAGCAATAGGTATCGATACATCAGCCTACGCCACGCCGCGCCGTGGCACGGTGGTTTCAATCCGTCCGCCGTCGCCGCCGCCGTATTCGTTGGAAGCGTCGAGCGACGAGTGAGGCGGAGGAAAGCCAACCCCTTCGATCGATTGATCACCGGTTCCTCCTGGTTGAAGGGGGAGGGGGAGAATCCGAGGTGAATCGCGTAAACAACCGACCGGTGCGCGTCTTCTATTACGATTCTCCATTCCTCCGGCACTTCATCCCCTAAAGTGACCTCTATAAATTGAATTACGATGCGCGACGTCGCGCGTCGCTTCACACCTGTGTGTGCAGGATTGCGAGAAAGTCACGCGCTAATGGCGAACGCGCGATGCGCGGTCCAGCCAATACATCGTTTCGCCCCAGTTTCGAGAGATCCCCGAGAATTGATATGGAACCGTATATATAACTTTTCCTGTTGCGCATTAAATTTCTATCGTATAGAGAGCACCGGAAGACTGCAGGATTAATCCCTCACGGGACAATCCCGGGCAAATCTGGGTCACGTTTAAAAAGAAAAATAATTTTACATGTGCATATCGCCCGCGCGCACTGCGCTCGCGTTTACGGAAATTCGCGATATTTAAATGTCAAATATTAAAAATCTGCCCGAAAGAGCTTTCATTAAAATTGAAAGCTAGATTTTCTCTGGGAAAAATATCTTAGGTAG
>NW_012027393.1:20195-22607 GCF_000956235.1 Wasmannia auropunctata
AGAAGGATTTTTTAATCTGTTGCCTTTAATTATGTTTATTTTGTTTTGGAAAATAATCGCGTTCGATCGATAAAACAGACGACTTTAGGATCGCCTTAAAATATATTTTTTGCTTAAGCAACAATTAAAATGTGTAAATATGATAAGTCGGGGCTGGTTGTGACGGAGTATGTTGTTACAGTGTTTATTTTTGTTTTCAACCAAAACAAATTTAAAATAATGTTAGATTTCTGTAGTCTTTCCTTAGTGCAATCTTATATTTATATTTTTTTCCACTGTGATTTATGTAAGAGAAAGACTGATAAACATTTATGTTTATATCATTAATGTTACATTAATGTGTATATTTTATTTGAAAATTATAAATAAAGTTATGTTAAGCACGATTTTTTTTTATTTCCTTCAATTAAATGCGTTATATTTTGAAATCTGATTATATAACGACTGATTCCAGTAACTGTAACAATTGAACCCGCATATGGGACCGGTTGTTACAAGTTGCATCATTTTACATTTTTCATTACTACAACCAAATTAGTTATGTTATTAAATTATAAAAATAATTTCTATGTTGTTGAAGCATGTGGCTATTGAAAAATATCTTTGCGGTATTTATTTCATTTATTAGTTACATGTAAAAAATTCATTTAAAAAATGTATCAACCAACCCCGGTCTCCCCTATATACATATATATATGGTAATATCCCGGGAAAAGTTATGGCATGCATAATGATTATATGATTGCATATCAATCATATTTGCAGATCACAAATCGAAACTGTCCGAGCAAAGCTATATATACTGGAAATTAGGATAACGATTATTAACGCAGAGAATTATGTATACAATTACGGCGTATTTAACACGATATGCATATCACATTAGGGATGGTGCATTACGCATCGCCTGTCGCGTATTTCCTCGCTTGCGCTTTCCACCTTGCTGCAGCAGCGTGAAATCATTCGTCATATCGAACCAATGTTCATCAAATTATCTCTCTCGCATTATAACATTATACGCAAAATCATACGTAATCGACTTGTGGATTGCGATTAGTGTTACGCGGAGACGTGCGATTTGAGTCCCGTAAATCAGCCGTAACTCTTGCCAAATTCGCGCAAGACCAAAATGATGAAGACCCCCCCTTCCTCCCCAAAAAAGGTGATTTTTTCGCCCGTTTTTTTGAGTCCTCGATTTTGGGACTGAAATGTTTGCCAAATGGTACCTCATAATGAGATATTAATCACAGACAGGGCTGGGCCAAATACATCATTAAAGTATTTAAAATACAAAATACTGGCAATCTTAGTTAATTTGAATTACAAAATATAAAATACTTTCAATCTTACGATTCGAAATACAAGAAACAAAATATTTTCAATCTTTCGATTTGAAATACAAAATACAAAGCACTTTCAAGTTTTTATTTGAAATACAAAATACCTTTTAATTTAATCTTTCAATTATAATAATATATAATATTGCTTCACGCAGAGAAAGGATTGGCCAACGCAGCTAAAATATAGCCGTGGTAGCTAATGTGTGTCTTTAAAATAGACAGCTAATATCATTGCTGCCAGAGCTAAATTTATTAGTTGTCAAAATTTGGGCGCTACAGCAAAAAATATTTGCTGCTAAAATCAAATGACGTTTAGCTAATTTTATTGAGGAATCCAGCAAAATTTTTAAATTGTTCAGCAAAATTATTCTTTCCGTATATGCCACTTTCTTAGCTACTCCTGTTAAAGTACACTTTTATTTTAAATTTAGATAATAAAATTGCATCTCGCAACAAATATTCTTTTATCTTTAATAGATAACTTTTAGTAATAACAGCAAGGTTCGAGCTAGCTACTGATATTTAGCTGATAATGCTAAGTCATTTTTTTGCGTGTTGAAACTTGACGAAAATAATTAGTGTCGCTAATTGTCGTGTAAGAAAAATTTAAGTTACTATTAATTGTTGTCAAGAATTTTTATTAACAATTTCTTTAGTCTTTCAAATACAAAATAGATTAAAATTGTATTTGAAATACAAAATACATTGAATAACTCTTTTGAAATACAAAATACTTTTATGTGCTCCGCTGAAATACAAAATACAAAATACAAATTTTTCAAATACTGCATTTCATACGCAAGTATTTGAAATATGTCCAGTCCTGATCACAGAGAAGTTTCAGTTTGAGGTAATAATTGTTATCACAACTGGAGAAGGGTCACTTATTACGCCTCTTTACGCGAAAACTCGATTTTTTTACGTCCAAAATGAGCGTCATTTACGCACGGAAAGAACACTTTTGCTGAATCCAGATCTGAAAATAATTTTTGTTCAATAATCAAAATAATTTTGCATTAAAGTCAAAATGATTGTTAGAATATCAAAACGTTTTATAGCAATGCTTATCAGT
>NW_012027394.1:0-468 GCF_000956235.1 Wasmannia auropunctata
TATGTCATATATGTCAATCCATGCCGGGTCTCTTAACGCGAACCGTCGCGTTGCGAGCACCCGATATTTTGAGATCTCAATAACGGTCGAACCGATTAAGTTCTAATTAGGCTTAATCGATAGCTTGGGTTCGATTTGTATAATGAAAGTGTCTTTATTTTTTCTGTACGTGCTCTACGAGCGGAGATATTGCAATGCAAAGTCCGAAATGTAGGAATTTCAGATTAAGAAACGTCGTCAGTATCATCGTCGTCGCCCAGTTGCGGGGTAGGGGAAGTGTACTTTTACAATTTCTGACACAAGAGGCGCTGGAGCGCTAGGATTTCTACTTTGCAGTCTCGCACACATCGATCATATGTATATGTAATCGATCGATTGATGTGATAGTACAACAGATAAAACAGATCAGTGCGTTTAATGATTTTTTTATTACGATTGGTTTCTGCACTTAAATCCAGAAAATATAAA
>NW_012027394.1:7900-10612 GCF_000956235.1 Wasmannia auropunctata
CAAAGACATAATTGCTCTTTAATACATAAAGTATGTGTAATATTTCTTCTAGATGTTGTAGCATTAGCCTCCTTTTTCTTATTTTTGTGCTTTGCTTCAAATCTAATGGTACTCAAATTACGAATAGGTCCAGAAAACTGAAAAATAGTGCCATAATGAGCAAAATTATGTGATTTTGGAGTAAATCTTTCACTTGGAAATAATTCCGCAAACATCATGTGAAACTCGCTAACTAATACTCGAAAAAGATTACAGGTTTCTTTTTGCAATTTTGGAGCTAAAATTAAATCCATAATTTCTCTCATTTTTAAATATAATGGCCATACTTTATCGTTTTCTGGGATAAGATCTCCTACAAGCATTGCAAACATGAAAATAAAATTGGATGATTCGCTACCAGACATTGACAATTTTTTACTTTTAATCTCATCATAAGAAATTAAAGGTGGCTTATTAGATATATTGTTGTGATAATAATCAAAGGTTTTTAACCGATCATTCAGAATATTAAGTGGAACAATGCAAGGCTTCTTCATAATGTAATGATGCAATATACATTGTATTACAAATTTGAACCATCCTTCAGGCCCATCATGTAACCAGTCAGCGGTAAAATTTTGACTTGTTTTAAAATAAAAAACTTGATCCCAAATTGATTTCTCTTTTATACCACTTTCAGCTGTATTTTTTAGCAAGACATCAGATTCATAAGTATGTTCTCTCATTCTTTTTTCAAAAAATTCTGTTTGCCACTGGTGCTTAGAAGTTTTACAAAGTCTGCAGCTGTAATGAGCATTAAAACTCTCAACAAAACCAAGAATTCCGTTTAATCCAAGATTATCCCCTAAGAGAAGACCAAGAGCAAAATAGATTCTAATTTTTTCTCCTTTGTTGGGTTCAATTTCAATTCCTTCAGTTTGTAAATAATTAAGTTCATCAATTAAAATATTGAAAATACTATGATTGTTGAATTCTATTCGATCTGAAGAGTGAAATAACATAGCAAGAAAAATATTTTCTAGGAGTGAGTTTACTTCTGGCGGAAAGCATGCAATAGAATAATACACAGCACCTAACTTTTGAATGCCAGTATGTGTTCCTAATGCATTGTTAACTTCAAAATCGTCGTAGTAAATAAAAAGGGGAAACACAATTTTATTCTGAAAATGAAACTTAATTTTATTGCGCCAAAGATCGCCTTGAACGAAATTTTCAATAATATTATTTTCTTGTAATAATGTATTAACATAAGAATTTACAGAAGAAAAAACATGAGGAAGATTAAATATTTTCTGAAGCACTACTCTCATAGGGATAAACTTGGCAAAAACTGGTACAATTTCTTTAACTATATTGCCATTATGCAATTTTTCATCTGTCCTTTGTCCAACTGTATGATCTACACTGTTAATAAAACAGCCAGTCTCTGAAAATGCTTTAAATCTTCGACATTCAGACGAGAGCTCTGAAAATGGTTCAAGCAATTGTTCGAAGCAAGATTTAATACTAACTATTGTATTTTGATTTACTCCATTATTAATCAATATATCTTTCATAATAGGTTCTATAGCCAATATCATTTGTTGCATAAGGTCTCTCGAGTCATCTAATATATTCTGAATATGGTTACGAGGCAACTGATGATTTGCATACAACTTTGCAATGTATGCAAGTACAGGTTCTTTCAATGTACGTGTAATGTCTTTTTGTTCCTTAGTACATTCATTGTTAGAATTTAGCTGTTCAGTTACATTATGAAAACTATTCTTATTCATTTCGTTCTGTGTTTCGCCACACTGAGAATTAATATTGGAAGATATTAAGGCACACTCAGTTTTTAATTTGGTTGGATATAGATGGAATGAGTTTAAATGTTTTCTATATCTCTCCCAATTTGAAAATATTCCTGAACAGCCAAACTCTGAACAACGATGTGTGTCACTTTTAAATATCTTATGAATAATATGTAAATGTACACTTAAAGCGTTCACAGTTGGTAAGTGTTTATCACATTTAAAACAAACTGGCATTTTTGCACTTTTTCACAAAAAATATAAGTCACTAAAGAAAATTATTGCATAAAAATAAACTAAAAATATTTTTAAAAATAAAATACGATATTTACGAAGTACACTTAAGACATTTAATTAGTCTTTTAACGTCTGGTTGCTGAGCTTGACGATTAACTAAGTCTTCTGGCAAATTTAAGTCAAAAAGTGTTTTTTGCAGCACAATCCATATCCGTTCACTTTGTGCAGGATATTCGCAATGCAAAGCATGATAAAATTTAAAAGCTACTTCTACAGCCCGAGTTGGAGATTCTAGCAGTATAGTTTCACCATCAATGTATACATAACTATACGTTATTGACGAAAGATCATCTCCTATTACAAAAGGAAAAGGCTGAAGAGTTAGACCTTTTTTCTTAAGATCTTCTTTCCATGATTTTATAATCTTCTCCAAATCACTAATGGTCTAAACAAAGTTTCAAAAAGTAAAATTAGAGAATCTTATTTAAAATAATTATTTTATATATATATATATGTATAATGCTAATTCAAATGTATGTATATACCTGCAAATGGAGTAAAAAGCCTTGCCTGATTTCAGCTTTATTTGGTCGCCAGTTTCCTTTAGGCACTTTTATTGGCACAACTGAAAACAAGCTTGACAATTCATATAGAATCTCAGCATCAGTGATTTTATGATCTA
>NW_012027394.1:11788-13708 GCF_000956235.1 Wasmannia auropunctata
CTTTTTCTCACTATCTATCTACATAAAAATAAACAAATAATTATTTTTATGTTAAGTTTCAAAAAAAGGAAAAAACAAAAATGTTAACATGTCCTCATTTCTAAACTTAGAAAGTCCTTGTAAGCAAGTTGAAAATTATGTAACTTTAATCTTACATTATCTTTTATATCTGATTTTTCTGATAATGAATCTGGTACAGCTGGAGAAGTGGTATCTTCTTTTTCAATTACACAAGCAAGTTCTTCATCTAAAGATATTACAGTTCCTACATCAATATCCTCATTTAGAATTTGATAAGATTGTTCTGTGCTAATATCACTACAGTCCAGAATAACTGATGATTCACCACCGGAATGAGAGGGAGTAAAATCCAATCTTCTTTTTTTTAAATCCAATTCAAAACTGCTTGAAGTTAAACTCTCATTCTATATAAACATTATAAAATATAAAAAAACATTATTAAACATCATTTATAAAACAAATTTAAGACGTAAACATATAACGTATAACATATAAATATAAGACGTAATTACATTATAAAATATTTCTATAAAAAATTATAGAATTTTAGCAAAAATGTCAAAATAAGAAAATCACCTGTTCGTAAGAAGCATAGAATTTCTTCTCAAAATTCATTCGGTCAACTGCCTTGGGTATTAATTCTTTTAAATACTTTCCGTCATTTTCCAATAGTTGTGGAATATCATTTTTTGTAATACCATTTTCTGAAGACAAAAACAATAAGAAAACAATTAAATAATTCTATATTTAGAATATTTTAATTCTTGTCTTTAATTCTTTAATCAAATTAACAAAAATAATGTTTAATAAAAAAATTTGAAAATGTATGCAAAGTTATACGTTCACAAAAATTATATCTTTCTTGACTTTGAACAAGTACAGGCATTATAAAAAAAAAAAATTTACAATTTAAATTAATCACAATATTTTTGTTGGAAATAACATTGCTTGAATAATAATATAAACATATATTACTTCTATACAAGAAATAATGATTATTTTAGTAAAATGACTTTCTGTATTTAGAAATTTGGGAGACATGTACAATTCGAATAAAAAAATTATGGCAACTTTAGATTATAACCTTGTTTTTTAGATTTAGTATCATGCAATTTATTTACCTGCAGCACTTGGCAGCAAATTGATAGCAGATCGAATGACAAGCTCTACAGCGGTTTGGCAATTTGATGTAGATGTGCGGCAGAAATTACGCAAAATGAGCAGAATCTATCGCCAATTTCTCGTTAGGTTAGGTTATAAGTTACATTGATAGATTGCCGACAGAATACGAATTTAATGCAGACATTGTGTTAATCTGCTGCAAATTTCTGCTTTACTACTAATCTGCTAATTACTATAGACATTTTACTGACTGGAATACGATATATAATATAAAAATTTATACCTTTGAAAACAGGAATAAAATCCTCAAAACCAATGCTTCGAAGATAAAGCTCGCAAGCTATATCCATAATAATCCACGTATCCACAATATCCACGTATCCACGGGCGATATATACTTTGTTTTTTAGCAATACACACTTCACAAATAATCACTAGCTGCGTAGTACCACTGCGATCTGCGATGACTGCGATGGAACTTTCAATGCCGTACGCCGTACTGTGCACTTATAACAGTATGGTTGAGAGATCTGTATTCTATAGATCTCTCAACTATACTATTTGTTTTGCAAACCATATTAAAAAGACAACAATAATCTTTTGGTTGAGGCAACCATATATCAGAGTATTATAACCGAATCTTATTTATCCAAAGCACTACGGTTGTGAGAACCGTACTGATGAGCATACCCTAACAAATGTATGCCATACAACATCAATATGACTTAAATTCACATGCATTTCTTTTTTAAACATAGAGAATATTGTTGTAACAAC
>NW_012027394.1:19935-20967 GCF_000956235.1 Wasmannia auropunctata
TGTATTAAAATAACCTTTAATTTGGTCACAAAAAAATTTAAAAATTTAAAAAAATGTGAAGTAGTAGGGAAAACATTTAAAAAAATTTAAAAAAAATCTTTTTTTAAATACTATCATAAAGTTCACTTCATGCCATTTAACTTTGACCTAAAACATTTTTTTCTATCTCTCATAGTTTCGACGATATTCACGTCGGAAGAAAAAAAACCGATTTTTTTCAAGGAGTGGTTTCATCCCTTCAAAACGGAATTGAGCACCAACGAAAAATATTTTCATGCTACGGATGAACTGCTCTACTTTTACACCAAGAGTCAGATTTTTCTGAATTTTCGGGTTCGCAAACTTCCTTTGTAAGATGTGAAAAACGTACACCACCCGCTCTATTGATATACGCGATAGCTGTAGTGTTATCCAATCTCAGTAACACTTCACATTATGATAATTTTGACGTACAACATTTTACTGCAAAAAAGACAGTTAACAATTCAAGGTAATTAATATGATTTTTTCTTTCCTGTTTGTTCCAAAATCCGAAGACTTTTGATCCGTTACAGTAACAACCCCAACCTGATAAAGAAGAATCAGAGAAAATTTCCATAACATACTTTTGAGTTTTGATTGGATTTGATCCAATTACTGCTTTTAGTTTCCACCAGTTTAAATCTTCTAACATAGATTCATTAATCCGAATATTTCCTTCATAATTCCCACCATTAAATTTTAATGTTAAAAATTTTTGTCTTTCTAATCGCTTATAATGAATAAATCCGTAAGCTGGGCAGGCTGATGTTAACACACCTAAAAATTTGGCAAATTTTCTGATTTTATATGTTTTTCCAGTTGTAAGACTCGAAATCAGAGTCTTAACAGTTTAAGGTAGATTTAGGAGGTTAGGTGGAAGTCAAACTCAACACGTGCTGATGTAGTTGAATAACTGTAATTAAACACACACGTAGACAAATTAGGAATACTATCCAAAGAACAATAAGACCATTTACACACCTGAATCAACACAAGATCGGAAGAGCACAC
>NW_012027394.1:20987-23868 GCF_000956235.1 Wasmannia auropunctata
ATATATAAATGTTTATAAATCTTTATTCTAATTCAAAAAATAAAATATGTAAAATATGTTACATTTAAGTAATATTCAACGTTACATTTATATCAAAGATATATTCACATAATGTTACTCTATCGTTAAAAAATTAGGTTACAGTGACATACTTTTACATGTAACCTTGAAGTAGTAACATGAAAGTAATAAGTTACATTTTCCAGATGTAATATTAACATAACAATTGTTACATTACTTGTTACTTCCAGGTAACGTAATTGTTACAAAGTGTGTTAGTGGGAATTTGGTAAAAAAAATTTGAAAAATTAAAAAAAAGTTGGTGGTGGTAGTAAACAAAAAATTAAGCAATTAAAAAATCACCCCTTAAAAGTGCGAACAGGCACGAATATGCGGTAGCTTAATTCTTGGTTTTGTCTGGAGAATAACATATCAAAAGCTCATCGAAATCAGAGGGGAACACTTGGATCCCTTTTCTTGTCAGTTTATATATAAATATCTTAATTATATTGTCGCTGCTGCTGTACACTTGACTGTGATAAAAAACACGATTATATTTCTTAACACTTTCTGTATCAAACTTTAAAGAGAAAAGAAGAGATTTAAGAATGTTTTTACTTTTTGTTTTTTTTTTTATTAAAGAATAAATAAAATTGGAATATGGAACGTTCTATGTATGGTATAATAATAAAAATGTAAATATTATAACATAATTTAGGAATTTTTTACTTTTTGTTTTTTATTAAAGAATAAATAAAATAGGAATATGAAACTGTATATAATAATAATAATAATAATAAAAAAGTTAAATATCATAATGATGCAAATGCTATTGATATAATTGTACGATCGAACGAGCCCGCCGAAGGCGGACGAAGTTCGACCGAGATTATATGAAATGTCTCGTTCTCGATGATAATCGTAGTCATGCTTGTCATGCCTAACATCACAACGTTTAGCGTATTTAAACTTTGATAGATGGCATTCTTCGTCTACCGACCCTCTATCTTCATATTGTTTTGTGTAACGTGCACAGAATTATCACGTTTTGAAGATGATAGTGGGTATAATTTAGTTCTATGTAACGGTTATATCTTATTTAATTTTCTTTGGAATACAGTTCAAAACAGTAAATAAACAAACATACAATTAAAGTTAGGGGGGAAGCTATCATCTTTGAACGAGACATTTCATATAATCTCGGCAGGCTCGTTCGATCGTACAATTATATTACATGTCTCGTTCTTGATGATAAGTGTAGTTTTTTAGAGTTGAGTGATAATTCTTACATTATTTTCGTATTTTCTAATATTATACGCGCAAATTGATCATTGGGGGCTTGAATAGGTTTGTTATAAAATTTAAAAAATGTTTGTGAACCAGGTTTGTGCCTATCCAGCACTGCGTCTTATAGATGTGATATCTATTCCTTGTTTGTGAGCCGCAGATACTGCTGCATGTCATGTACTATATGCAGTAAACTGATTAATATCGCCAGGCTTACCCAACAATGCCTTAATCCAATGACCAATGGTTTGCGACGATACAGCCCCAAAAGGTTTCGTTGTCGCAAGGAACCTTTTATTATTACTGTCTCTGAATTCTTTGGTATAATCTATATAATCTAGAACTGCAGATGCTACACATAAACCTGGTTTCTCTTTAAAAAATAATATATTTAATTCCGGTTGGAATGCTCCAGGAAATTTTGAAATTTTGATATGTTCTATAATCTTTATATTTATTTCTGCATTAAACTTCGTAATATTATTAATATTTATTAGTGCAAGGCTAACAGCGTTGCCACTTTTTCCCCAGCCTCCTTTAATTTCAATTTTTTAAATGGGTGTAGTTTTTCAATATAATTAAGTACTGGGGTAATATCCCATGTTGTGGAGTATTTCGGCTTAGTTGGCCTTTGTTTAAATACCCCTTTTAGATAACGACTAATTAACCCATCTTTATTAATATCGTAATTTGGAATTAAGGAACGAGCAGTATTTACTGTACTATAACCTGCACTTCTTTAAACAAATTATTTAAAAATTTAATAATCTCCGTCGTTTTTGCATTAAACAAGTCTACTTTTTCAAGGTGTGTGAAATTCCACCAGCGTTTTAGGCTACCCTCGTATTGTCTCAATGTTGTTTTTGTGATAGAATTAATCATTACATCTACAACTTTCTCTGCTAATCCTCTTTTCAAGAAAGCTGATCTGATAACTTGCCCGCCATCAACAAAAGGTGGGATGCTAATGGATGGCTCTTGTTTCTGTAAGGAGATGTTAATAGTGTGCTATTAGGTTTAAATATGATGAAGAGTGATGACAAAAGAGGGTACCAAGGTTGAGTAGGCCACAACGGTACAATAATCGTGCCTATTGCTTTATCGTTAATTACTTTTCTTAATGTCTTTAGAATGAGTGCGAAGGGAGGGAAATAGAAAGCGTAGAAATTTTCTTCCTCCCAAGATACAGTAAAAGCATCAACAGCTTTTACTTTTGGATCTGAAAATCTAGAATAAAATTTCCTGCATTTAGTGTTTAATCTAAATGCAAATAGATCTACTGAAAAAGGACCGAATTTTTCTTCTATTTGCTTGAACGCTTCTTGCAAAAGTTTCCATTCGGAATCTACATTAATATTACGTGACGCTTTGTCAGCTTCTATATATTCTCAGCTGATGGAATATACGATGCCTTTAACCATATTTCCCTTTCTTTGCACCATTCCCAGATTTTCCTTGATAGTTCACTAACAAGGGAAGTTTGCGAACCCAAAAATTCAGAAAAATCTGACTCTTGGTGTAAAAGTAGAACAGTTCATCCGTAGCATGAAACTATTTTTCGTTGGTGCTCAATTCCGTTTTGAAGGGATGAAAC
>NW_012027395.1:0-972 GCF_000956235.1 Wasmannia auropunctata
AAAATTATAAATATATATAAAAAGAAGTTAAATTATTAGAAACAGTCCCAATCAAAGTTTATAAGTATTTATTTAAAAAATCTATAAATGGGTTTTAAAATCTTTAAATTTTAAATTAATTGTAAGGTTCTTTTATGTTTAGAATGTAATTTTAAAAAGTTCAGTTCGAATCAAATAATTGAAATAATTGAATAATAATTGAAAAACGTTGTTGTTTGCATTCCGAAAGTTTTTTGCATTGTTACATTTTACTGTTATAACGGCGATTGTTGTTATATTTGCCAAAGAATACAGTGAATTCTAAGCACAAAGGTAATCGATTAATCGCTATTCAATTAGAAGTTTTAAATTTGCGACAATTTTTTTGTCATTTACCAATATTATATCACTTGAAAGAGTTAGTCCTTTTTAAATACATATGTGGTGAAAATGGTTGGACCAATTGCTGACATGTCACAATCTTGTTATAATGATGTTCTAAAATGTAGAAAATTTCAATAAAAATATTATGCAAATAAAAATATGTACAATGAAAAGGCGTTTTTTACTATTTTCTAAATATTTCGCCAATTAAAAAATTTCTTAAAAATTAACATTAAATATTTGCAAATTTTAGTTTAATAATAATTACAAACTTGACAAGAGTATTGTAAGATTATTATTGATCCAAAAAATATAATTAAATATAAAACTAAGTGAAATATTATAATATATTATATCAAATAGAGCACACCCAGACAGCACAGCCAGGATACCCTATGGACATCCGTTTTATGTCCATTTCTGGTCGGGATATCCATGAGCCTTACAAGCTGTCCATAGGATATACATTTGTGGACACTACAGGAATATCCCCAAAAGGACAAGTTTGTATGGCCATATGCTATCCTCATTTGTACATACGTTATCTACATATCCATGTTAACAAAATATTTACCGGAGATACTTAATATATACATATGTATGTATTAA
>NW_012027395.1:7444-10102 GCF_000956235.1 Wasmannia auropunctata
AGCCCGCTCAGAGATGTGTATAAGAGACAGCAGATGCATTAGCATATGTGTTTTGATCGTGGAAAAGGAAATTTTATTCTATGCGATTAATACGAAGTATTTTGTATCCAACAAAAATAGCATTTTTGTCGATAAAACAGATGGCTTTAGCATCCTCTTAAAAACTATAGAAGTACGTAGAGATTTTTCAAAATGTTGATTTTTCTTGAAATGGCAGCTATTTTTACGAAAAACTTGCATTTTTGCCCTAAAATTTACGCATAAAAATGTTAATTGCAAAAAGAATTTTCAATATTTCGAAAAAAACCTACGTATTTCCTTAGGGAATGTATTGAAAAATATCCTGTGAAAATTTCAAATAAATCAGATAAAAACTGCCAAAGTTATTGTACACTATAATTTTAAAAATGCTGTTTTCGAGAAAAACGCGTTTAACTCTCCGTGTACCAGGTGAAAAAAATCAATATGGCCGAACCATGTGGGGTATCTCATACCCATGTTAATTGTTACTTCATTTTAAGTATACTAATGTAATACAACAATAATTTTTCGACATAATATCGATTCTTGTTTCTTAAGAGATATAAGAATAAAATAAAATAATAAACTAATCTTTTAAAACAAAAAAACAAAAATAATGCTATTTCTTACAAACTAAATTTAAGCAGTTTAAATTTTGCTGAGGGTATGTCACATTCCATCTAATACATGGATAGTTAAAGTTTATAAGAGAATTCTTTTGTCTATAAAAATAAAAATTTTAATTCTATCTTCAATCTGCGATGTCTGCCCTTCCGCCTTTGCATCAGCCACATCCGCTTCCTTTCTAGTTGACAATAATGACTTTCTATCCTCTTTTACTGCATTACCGAGTCTGCGCTCGGCCGTTACAAGGCGCCGCGCGTCCGCTTCCTCACAAAAATTGTAACAATTGGGGCCCACAATGAGATTCAAAACTTTCATAATTTCCATTATGCTTCTGAATTCATTGTTGAAATTACAAGCAGTAATATCTGCAGCAATGTTAATTATTTTTTTTCCACTTGAATAAGATTTTGAAGTCAGTGCCCATCGCGTTAGGTAGTAACATCACACGAAGAAACACACGGCGATTTATTAATACACGACCCGTTCACTCGAGGATAGCAAGCAGTCGACTGATTTTAATATCGAATTTATTAATTAATTATTATCAATCCGTATTGATTAATTATTTGTTGAACTAAAAAAATCACTCGAAAAAAGAAACACGCGCACAATTTATTAACACACTACGATTTATTGACACACGAGACATTCACCCGACGATAGCAAGCAGCCGACTGATTTTATTGGTTATGTTTGTAGCGCTGTCGAAACATAAATAAGTTTCAAGATTAGTTGAAATCTCACAATCAGAGCACGAATAAACGTCTCGTGTGTCAGTAAATCGTCGTGTGTTAGTAAATTGTTGTGTGTTTCGTTTTTTAAGTAATTTTTAAGTCGACAAATAATTAATAGACACGGATTGATAATCACATGCAAACTTCTTTTAAAAATAATCTCCCTAGAAGAAAATAGTTGTTTGAGTCATTCATGAAAAGACATCATATCGCACATTTATCGCAGAAGAAAACCGAATACTTGAGCAAAGCTCGAGCGGTTGTTACGGAAAATTCAATTCACAAATAGTTTGCAAATATTGCGATTTTATTTGGAATTAATATGGAAGTGTTGCAGCACCCTCGTCGAGTATTTAACAGGGACGAAACTGCATTCTTTCATTTTTTTCTCAAAGGTGGACTCATTCTGGGGGAAAAAGAAAAATCTTCTTATGATGTATCTTCTGCAAACGATAAAAGTAGTATATGGGCAGCTATGGAGCATCAAAACAAACCCCCATCACTCTCCCTAGGTGGCGTCAAAACAAATCCCATCCACTCCCCTAGAGGGGTCGGAGGACCCCCTAAGGGGGTCCCAGACGCGTGGGAGGGGAGAGAGCCCAAACGTTCCTGATCGAGAGGCCTCGCTTTGATTGGCTGATGGGGGATTGGCCCCCTCTTCCCCTAACAGCCCAAGCGTTTTGTTTAGGCCCCCGTAGCTACCCAAGCGGAGGTTGCAGAGAGTGGGACTTTTGGAGTTTACCGAGGCGGGTGGTCGAAAGGTAAAAAAGTTCTATTCGTGACAAACCCCTGGAGTTTTCTTGTTTTTTTTTCGATCCCTTTTAAAGAAAAATTAATTCTTTTCATTGTCCTCGACGGCTATTGTTCGCCGAGAGTGTCCGAATACGAATTTAAGCCGACGCGGAGCCTTCCTATTCCCGAAAGGAGCGGGTGGTATGTCTGTGTCATGTGGTTTTAAAGAAATTCGTTGCAGGGAGCGCCGACAAAATGGCGTGAGAAAAAGGAAAATGTCAGGAAAACAGGAACGGACAAGTTTGGCTTTATGATGTGTTTATGCGGCCGACGACGCAAAAGGTTTAGAATTGAAATTCGACACAAAAGGAGGAAAGGTATGATGTGATTTCAGGGTGTATTTTACCTTTACTCACTTGACTTGCTTTTATAATAAAGCTTTATTTACGGTTGCACATAATTCGTCACGAGAACAAAAAATAGTAAGAGTACATAAAAAAGGGATTTTTCACCGCATAAGATGCGTTCCCAAAAACAAGACAAC
>NW_012027395.1:16913-17618 GCF_000956235.1 Wasmannia auropunctata
CACTCGGATCCGTCCGGCCCCTCCACGGCCTCATGGAACGTTTCAGGCGACCGATATTCGGCAACGTCAGCATCGTATCTGTCAGGCATCCTCAGCGTGGCGCGATCCCTCAGCTGACGAACCTCAGCAGGTGTCCTCGGTAGCACCTGCCTACGCTTTCTGGCAGCGACCTGTTGATCCATTTCGACGTTTTCAATCCTAGCCTCTTCCTCAGCATCTTCAAACTCTTCATCCTCTATTACGATGACTTCTTCTTCTGCCCTCGCTCTCCTTGGCAGCAAGAGCTCTCCACCGCTCTCCGCGCTTTCGTTGACACACTCGCCGCTCAACTCCTCATTGAACACCACATCTCTTGAGACGGTAACTCGCCGTGTCTGGGTCGTACAAACGATAATTTGCCGACTCATACCCCACGAGCAGAACCTTCTTCGATTTCACATCTAATTTCTTTCGAAACTGTTTGGGCACGTGTATATATGCTGCAGACCCGAAAACCCTCACGTGCCGAAGATTCGGCTTCCTTCCAGTCCAGGCCTCATACGGTGTCTTTAATAGTTTCCTCGTTGACTGTACCGTCCGATTTAGTACATAGACCGCTGTACTCACTGCCTCGGCCCAGAGCCACTTGGGAAGATCCTTTGCGCAAAGCATCGTTCTCACACTCTCCACAATTGTCCGATTTGCTCTTTCCGCCTTGCCGTTTTG
>NW_012027395.1:21792-22263 GCF_000956235.1 Wasmannia auropunctata
CAGTCTCACCGACATCTTTGAGTTGTTTCGCCAAATTTCTCACACGTGACACGTGTTGCACTACCGAGTCCCCTGCCGCCATTTTATAATCATAAAATTTCTGCATGAGAAAAAGCCTGCTGCTAGAGGATTTTTGTTCGTGTACGCGGCACAGAGCATCCCACATATCTTTCGCCGTTTCACAGGTGATTAACGGTTCAAGCTGCTCTTCTTCGATCGTCGTCGACATCAGTACCATTGCCTTTGCGTTGTCTTTGACCCACAGCTTCTCGGCGGCTGACCCCGTTTCTGCCGGCCGGGATCTCGTACCGCTCACCACATCACTCACTCCCGCGGCCAAAAATACGGCATTTAGCTGGAACTTCTAGCTGAGAAAATTTGTGCCGTCCAACTTTGTGATGTTTCTCGTGGATATTCCGTCGTCCGACATCTCGCTCACCGGACTTTATCACGCGTCTCACTGCTGGCCCA
>NW_012027396.1:0-742 GCF_000956235.1 Wasmannia auropunctata
GAATTTCGCAAACTTGGTAAAAAATTTTAGATTTGATGCATCTCCATTTGCATCCGTGCAGCTTTGTAAAGAATCAGTAAGTAATTTAATGAATTATGGATGTCGAAAGTAAAGACTTTAAGCTTTAAAATGCTTTTTTGATCATTCCGATACGATCATTTTTGACGAAGTTACACTCTCTTGAAATTTGCCTATTTTTAGTGATCAGAATGGGTGATGCTTTAATTTTGCTGTCGAGTGTATTTTACATTTAATATTATAATACTCCACAGAATTAGTGACATATAACTGAGTTCTTTTTTCATTCTCTGTGCTATCTGGAAGTATTATAATATTAAATGTAAAATATATAATATTATAATACTCCTAGATAGCACAGAGAATGAAAAGAGAACTCAGTTATATGTCACTAATTCTGAGTTTATTTTCAAATGCAAAAAGAATTCTTTTAAAAAGGATTCTTTTTGCACCTGAAAATAAACTCAGAATTGATGACATAAAACTGAATATACTAATGAATCCTGTTGGGCTCCGTGTGCTATCTGGGTAATGTTTATAACATTTCTTTAGTATAAAAATTTTTTTTGAAAAATATATAAAATTAATATTACTATACAGGATGTCCCGTAACGCTTAATTAATATTTCAAGGTGTGAAAGAGAATGAAATTTTGAACTAAAAGTTCCTCTTTCAATTTTGGCTCAGACCATTATTTACAGAGTTATTAACGAATAAAGTTAAT
>NW_012027396.1:6480-7459 GCF_000956235.1 Wasmannia auropunctata
TTTATTGGGACGAAAAATCTCACTTAGGCCATTTTAAAGTAGAGGCCTTACCCTTCAAAACGCGCTAAGGAACAATGTCCTGCGATTCCTGGAAGCCGAGATATTGGTTTCTGAAAATCGACAAAATTTGCAGTTTTTAAAGTGCTCCCCTAATTTTTTTGCGTAGTGTATATATATATTTAACACATGATGTATATATATTTAGCACATGATGTATATATTTAACACATGATGTATATTTAATACATAGTTAATTACGTAACACATCATACACAATATGATCTGATGCGTAAGCTATTATTTCACAATCAATAAGAGTAACTATTATAGGCGGGTTCTAACCTAGGGAGCTCCGAGGGGGGGTGAGGGGCAGGGAGGTCCGCGGGGGAAGCCGCGGGGAGGGGGAAACCGCTCAGAACGTTCACGGTCTGATGCGGGGTCCGTGGGGAGGGGGAACCGCGTCGTAGGTCCGCAGGGAAGAGGGATACCGCGTCGGTGATGCGGGTATCGCGGGGAAAGGGGAACCGCACTCGCCGCCGCCGCTGCCGCGTTCGCCACCGTCGCCGCCGCCGCCGCTGCCGCCGCCGTTGCGCACGGGCCCCGCTGTCCCACCCCACGCTTATCGCTCGCGGACCCACCCGTTATCGATCGCGAAGAGGAATAAGAAAGAATAAAGGGAAAATAATTATTATTAATATAATAGAGAAGAAATGTTATATTTTACCGAAGAATATAGTTAATGAAGATACTAGACGCGGGGTTGCGAAAGGGGGTTCCAGCGCAGGCCCCGTTGCAATTTTCTTTCTCTCTCCCTCCCGCGGTATCTCTGTCCCAGCCATGATTTTCGCGCGCAACGTAATTCGATGAAGAGATAAGGAACGAAAAAATTTAACACATAACGTATATTTAACTGACAATGTATATATTTAGCACATGATTAATACATTTAACACATGATGTACATAATTAATTATGGAAA
>NW_012027396.1:9460-10176 GCF_000956235.1 Wasmannia auropunctata
TCTCGTCGATAAATAAAATCATTTATATCATTTAATTAAGATTCTTCAGAATCCCCAATAAAAGCACCGGCAATAGCTCTCATTTTTTCTTCGGTATAATTATGTTTTTTAAATTTAAGTTTCTATTGGCCCTAGTTTATCGAGGCCTGATTGTTTCGGATTGCAACCAAATCTCGCGCTTCTTCTTGAGTGTGTAGAGTGGGAGTGAATGCGAAATCGAAAATATTCGTAATCATATTCACAAAAATATTCATTCAAATCGCATGAAAAGTATTTATTCAACTTTCCATGAATATGATAAAAGTAGTATTCATACTCGTATTCATATCCATTATTTATTCATTTAATCGAATATTTGATATATTCATCGGACACACTACATTTTGCATAAGCGCCGATGTACGGCGACTGTCACATAATACTTTTGTGTAATACGTGATTTTACATGGACAATCAAAATATCGATCACCGAACATGTTGAAAATGCATTTTAGCATTTTTGCACAAGCGCCGACTGTCACATAATACTTTTGTGTAATACGTGATTTTACATGGACAATCAAAATATCGATCACCGAACATGTTGAAAATGCATTTTAGCATTTTTGCACTAGCGCCGATGTACGGCAGCTGTGACACATTAGATTCGCGTAATATAATATTCTTTCAATCTAAATGTCTCGCGATCATCGAACATATGTTAAAAAATGCAATTA
>NW_012027396.1:19175-20637 GCF_000956235.1 Wasmannia auropunctata
AATACATACAAGTAGTACGTCAAATACATATTTATTGTGTACAAAAAAAAATTAATTCCTTTACTCAACATCGTAGCATATACGAAAACTTAGCGTACAAAACAAAATTACATTAAATACTTTTACATTAATAACAAACGCAACATCGAAAATTTAGCATACATGTGGATATTAAACAAAATTATACTTTTACATTGTACGTAGCAAAAAAAAAATGAATTGTTTTACGCGACATCGACAACTTAGCATAGAAAACAAAACATTAATAAAATAAATTCTTTTACGCGACATCGACAACTTAGCATAGAAAACAAAACATTAATAAAATAAATTCTTTTACGCGACATCAACGACAAAACTTAGCATATGGATATTATCCAACAATACTTAGAGATCTAGAATCTTATTGCTGCCTGGACGGTGGACGTTGCTAAAAAAAAGAATAATATTTATTTCATTATTTATTTTAAATTAATTTTGTTTCATTACATTTTTGATGGACGTGGAAAAAATTTTTACCTGATACGTATTGGGACGTCTCCTATGTCCCCAATTGTAATGGGCCGACGATAATTGATACAAAAAGCGCATGAAACGCTCTTGCTGGCGGTACGCCCCTGCCCGCGTACCTCTTGGTCTCCTCTCTGTAATCAATTAAATAAATATGTGTAATAATACGTGATAAATTAAATATGTCAGAAAAATTCTTATCAGAATAATTAAAAATATAAATAATAATAAGAATATAAGCAAGATATTACGTGGAAGATTGTGCAGATCAGTATGAAAGTGTCCATCGGAAGACATGGTAGTGGCTTGGTGCTGGTTAGTTGGAAAGGATGGTTCTGCTGTGGTGGAAGCGGTAGTGTTAACACGTGTCTGTATGGACAATTATTTTACAAAGTTTAATATATGTACAATTAATATGCGTGAATGAGAGAGAGAGAGAGAGAGAGAGAGAGAGAGAGAAGTGTGTGTGTGTGTGTGTGTGTGCGTGCGTGCGTGCGTGCGTGCGTGCGTGCGTGCGTGCGTGCGTAGCGTAGCGTGACGTGACGTGCGTGCGTGCGTGCGTGCGTGCGTGCGTGCGTGCGTGCGTGCGTGCGTGCGTGCGTGTGTATGTTTGCTTTTTCTTGTTGGCCCTGAGAAGGGCCGATGGGCGTGGTGGCCGGAGAGTTATTGGCTCCGCTCGCACCACGAAATCCGGGGCAATGTCTTGGTGTAACGCAGAAGTGGTGCGTTGCCCGTTTGCGTCCCCTTTTCGTACGCGTAGACCTCCGGCGTCTGTGTGGCGCCTTCCTTGGTGTCCAACTCCGTTTGTGTGGCCTGGTTCTTAGTCCGCGGCGTGGTCTCCTTCGATGGTAGAGGCGGGATCTTGTCAGGCACTTGGAGGAAAGATCCAACGATGCCTTCAAGAGACCACTCCGGAGAGGCCCAGCGGAGAAACCGATCTGCTTAGCCGTGG
>NW_012027396.1:22263-22882 GCF_000956235.1 Wasmannia auropunctata
GACAACGTGACAAATTCCTTTTCCAAAGCATCTAACTATAAATTATTGGAAAAGATAGAGAGAAATCAAACATTAAAATGTTAAAATTATATATACGTAATAAATACGTACCTCCATATTCTCCATCGTGGTACGATTTTAACCCTCTAACCGGAACATCGATAAGTATACAAATTATAAGAATCGAATATGCGACGGAGTAATTCTCCTCGAGTAAAAGATCCTCCGAACACGTTAATCCGAGATCCGAGAAAAAGACACACGGTTACGATAACCTCACTTGTCACTGAAAAAAATATATGCGTTCAGCAGAGAAAACAGATTAGTGAGTGCCCAATAAATCTTTAAAATTAATATGATTGATTCTTGCTTTTATTTACATTTTTTGGATTTAAGTGCAGAAACCAACGTAACATTAAACGCACACTGATCTGTTTTATCTGTTGTATTGTATACTATAATCAATATCACTGACATCAATCGATCGATATATACATTGATCGATGCGTGCGAAGCTGCAAGGTTAGAAATCCTAGCGCTTTAGCGCCTCTTGTGTCAGAAATCACTGACATTAATCGATCGATATATACATTGATCGATGCATGCGAGGCTGCAAGCT
>NW_012027397.1:0-563 GCF_000956235.1 Wasmannia auropunctata
TGCCAATCAGACTCTAAATCTTTCAAACCGAGACATCCCACATCTCTTGAGATTCCCTATATAAACCGGGAACTTTCCCAGATCTCGCTCTCACTCAGATCGCTCAGCTCTCTCTCGGACCGCTCAGATCTCAGATCTCTCAAACCTCTCAGATTGGCATCCGCTCTCGGAATATCGTCCTCACTGGATATTGCCGCGAATCTTCATCCGCGAGTTTAGTTAATTGAAAAAGTGCGCGAGTGATCCAAAGTACCGTGCGAAACGACCAGCGAGGGACCGATATCGCACCAGCAGAAAAGTAAGTTTTTCTTTCTAATTTCTCTTCTTGCGAATAATCTCGTCGAGACTTTTGTGGTTTCGAAACCTCTGTTTCGCGACTTATCTCTAATTGCCCTCGCCGTTTCAACTAGTGAGCATTAAACCTGTCTCCTTCCCCCTTCTCGTCCATGTCTCTATTATTATTATGATGAGCACGACTCTTTCGAATCATTAATTACTCAGTTCCCTCAACAGTTTTTCCCGCTGGAACCCGGTACCTTCACCATAGGCCCGGATGATTTCAG
>NW_012027397.1:8750-10880 GCF_000956235.1 Wasmannia auropunctata
ATATTTCAGGAATAACTCGCGGGATTAACAAAGCGGTTAGCGCGGTATGAAGTGTATCGTAACCGGAAAGCGTCCGCTAATGCCGGTACTCGTAGTTGAACTGCCTCAGTCGCCTCGGATCGTTCGCTATCCGAGTGCTCGGCGATTTCCATTGGCCGCTCGCTATGCCCATAACTCGCAAACCAATAGGGACGCAGTGTAGCCTCAAGAGCCAATAAGGCGACGGTGTGACATATCTGCACTGCTCATGCAGGGCCGACAACCTGGTCAAGAACCTTACACGTAGTATTAAGTGCGTTAAATGTTTAGTACACTGAAATATAATAATTTCAGTGTTTAGTGCTACATATTATATAAATCTTGATTGTGATATTAATATTTCGGACAATATGGTGAAATATTGTTGTGTTAAAAGCTGCAAGCAGTGTTGGAAACTAAACATTGATATTTCATTTCTTAGGTAATTATTAATTTTAATCAAATTTCTGAATACAGCCTCTAATTAAAACATTTTGGAAATTGAAATACAAATTTTAATTTTTTAAAATTTACATTAGTTTTCCACGTAACGATGAAAAGCTACTCAATGAATGGTTACGTGTTATATCAAATACTCGAGTGACCAAGTATTCATGGATATGTAGTGAACATTTTAGAGAAATAGATTATGATCTAATAGGTGGTAAGCAAAAGCTTAAAAAAATGCGATTCCCAGTCTTTTTCTTGATAATTTGGTAGAAAATGCAAGTAATCAGATCGTTTAAAAAAGTAGACCCACATAGCAATTGTCCAAAATATATTATAAGGATATCCTAAATATATATTTGGAATATGTGATATCTTTAGGATATCGCTATAATGTTTTTCGAATATTTTTGCTGTTTGAGGAGGATATATATGTATGTGACATATTAATATTTTATAGTCAATATTGCCAACAATGAGCACACCGATAAATTATAGCGAACGTCAAGTTCTGAAAGAGATCAACATGAATGTTCCGTATATCGAAAAAGATATATCAAGACATGAGACTGAAGAAGCTTTTTTATCTCAAACAACAGAAGAGGTACTTGTGTTTTCTAAAAAGAAAACTATGGTAACTAAATTTATTAATATTATTTATTTTAAATAATAAATTCAAATAATATAAAAGATTTTATTTTTAAAATTAGGATAAAGCAACACACATTTCTCCACAAAGATTAAAGCCTTCTGATCGTGAAAAGGAATTAATGCATGAAAACAAATATCTAAAGAACAGATTGCATCGTCTGGAAATTAACTTATCAAATGTGAAAGAAGTACCGACCCACCTAAAGGAAGAAGGTAAACCGTCCGATGAATTGGAGGATATATTATTAAAACGTTTTTAATTTGGAAATTTTAAAAAACGAGCTTGAAAATGTTAACAAAACCAAAAACAAATATTATTCTGACATTATTAAAGAATTCGCGTCAACACTATATTTTTATTTTCCAAAGGCATGTCATTATTTGCGTTCTTATTTAAATATGCCTCATGAGGCCACATTACGGAGATGGGTTGGAGAATTTTCATGTAAAACAGGTTTTCTTGATGTTGTTTTTGAGTTTTTACAAACTGAAAGTATTAATACTGTTTATTTAAAAGATGTAGCTTTGATTTTTGATTCGACGTCAATTAAATCTAATGTAATATATGATAATAAAGACAGCATATTTAAAAGATATGTAGATTATGGATCTGCTGGAAACGAGTTGGATTTAAAATATGATAAAACAGATGTTGCTTTGGAAGTCTTACAAGGGACCCTTACAAACTGCACAATAGCTACAGCATAGAGAAAATTATCCAAGCATCTTGACTCCCTTTGGATCACTTTCCACCCAAAAATTAGACCGGAAATGAAATAAATGTAAATAATAAAATAATAAAATAAATGAAAAATAATAAAATAAATTTTTTTTTTAACTTTTCGATAAATTATCCAAGCATCTTGACTCACTTTCCACCTAAAAACTAGACCGGAATTAAAATAAATATAATAATATAATAATAAAATAAAATAAATAAAAAAATAATAAAATAAATGTTTTTAAATAAGTTTTCCCTACGACAAGCATCGAAAGATCGGAAGAGCACACGTC
>NW_012027397.1:12373-13626 GCF_000956235.1 Wasmannia auropunctata
TTTTATTACAATTGGTTTCTGCACTTAAATTCAGAAAATATGAATAAAATCAAGAATCAATCATAATAATTAAAGAATCACTGAGCACGCACTAATCTGTTCTCTCTGCTGAACGCATACATTTTTTTCCAGTGACAAGTGAGGTTATTGTGTTCTCGATGTATATATCTCGGATTAACGTTTGCGGAGGATTTTTTACTCGAGGAGAATTACGCCGTCACATATCCTATTAATGTTTGCGGAGGATCTTTTACTCGAGGAGAATTACGCCGTCACATATCCTATTCTTATGATTTTTTTACTTATTGACATAGCAGAAATGTAAACCATCTGTTGGACGAAGATTACAGATACAGATAAAGTATGTTAAATTATATTATTAAAATTACATGGGCGCGCATATAATTTCGTTAAAAGTAAATACAAATTTCTAAAAAAGAAATCTTTGACTTAGAAATTAAAATTAAAATAACATTTAAAATAACATTTAGAAACCTAATTAATTTCATGTGTAATTTTCACACATTTTTAACAAATTAAAAAAATTCAAAGGCTCCAAAATAATAAATTAAAAGGGAAAAATAATGCTTATTAAAGCCATCGCAGTAATTAGAGCATAAATAACATAAACTTTATTAATAGAATAAAAACTGCAAATAATACATAAGTTTTGACTCTTGGTTTAGTAAAGTTTCTTCACGCTCTAATTATCAAAATGTTGCGCTCGAATAAAGAATCAGTCACTGAGCACGCACTAATCTGTTCTCTCTGCTGAACGCATATATTTTTTCCAGTGACAAGTGGGGTTATTGTGTTCTCGATGTATATATCTCGGATTAACGTTTGCGGAGGAGAATTACTCGAGGAGAATTACGTCGTCAAATATCCTATTCTTATGATTTTTTTACTTTGCTATAACAGAAATATAAACCATCTGTTGGATGAAGATTACAGATACAGATAAAGTATGTTCAATTATATTATTGCTATAATTAATTCTAATATATTTATTTATATTGCCGAAACTAATCACACACACACACACACACACACACACATTTTATTTTTTAGAAGACATTAATACATTACATAATTAAAAAGAAACTGACTTAAATATTAGTCTAACTGTATTTTGTAAAAAGCAAATACAAATTTCTATAAAAGAAATCTCTGACTTAGAAGACTAAGGAGACTTGCATATAATTTCATAAAAAGCAATAAATATTTCTAAAAAAGAAATAGATCGGAAGAGC
>NW_012027398.1:0-842 GCF_000956235.1 Wasmannia auropunctata
AAATGAGTGTAACTTCGTCAAAAAATGATCGTATCGAGATGTTCAAAAAAGCATTTTACAGCTTGAAATCTCTACTTTTCAGATCAACACTTTAGAAAAGAATCCTATTATTTTTTATGGAATTACATAGGTCCAATAAAAATGCGTCAAATCTCTAAAAATGTGTACTAAATTTAAAAGGTTTTATGGCATAAACTAGATATCGCACACAAATGCAGTTTACTGCTTTCGAAAGAGTGAATCTTTACCTTCAATTTGCTTTTTTGTTGAGCGTTGTACGATTTTTTTTCACCGAGTTATTCTACATTGAAGCAAAAAGGACCATTTTTGCTTTAATGTTGAATAACTCGGTGAAAAAAAATCGTACAACGCTCAAAAAAAAAGCAAATTAAAGGTAAAGATTCACTCTTTCGAAAGCTGTAAACTGCATTTGCATGCGAATTTTTATTCGCGCCGTGGAACTTGTCAAAGTTCGTAAAAAATTTTGAGATTCGTCGGGTCTCCCTTTCTATCCGTGTAATTCCATGAAACATCAGTAGGATCGTTTTCTCAAGTACCGATTTGGAAAGTAGAGATTTCAAGCTGTAAAATGCTTTTTTGATCATCTCGATACGATCATTTTTGACGAAGTTACACTCTCTTGAATTTTGCCTATTTTTGGAGGCTAGAACAGGTGATCCTTTAATTTTTTGGACCAGTGTATATATAAAAAAAATATAAATATACATGTTTTCACATTTTCTCTCCATCTGTTCCCTTCTCCTTTCATTCAGTCATTAATAGTATATACTTATAATTGAAAAACTCGAATAACTCGTTGTTCTGATCCAATCAACGTCCCA
>NW_012027398.1:862-2561 GCF_000956235.1 Wasmannia auropunctata
TCGTGTAATTCCATGAAACATCAGTAGGATCGTTTTCTCAAGTACCGATTTGGAAAGTAGAGATTTCAAGCTGTAAAATGCTTTTTTGATCATTTCGATACGATCATTTTTGACGAAGTTACACTCTCTTGAATTTTGCCTATTTTTGGAGGCTAGAACAGGTGATCCTTTAATTTTTTGGACCAGTGTATATAGACATATATATAGACATTCTATATATAGACATAAACAAACAAATTAGTAAAATATATGATTTTCGAGAGAAAAACAATTTTTATAATTTCTCTTATTGTTAGTTTATCTTTTTTTATAATTAAATATGTATTTGCTTGTATATGTGTGTAGCTTTTTATATAACATAAAAACGACATCAATATCTTTCCTAAAAAAAAAAAATATAATAAAGGGAAAACATAATTCAAATTGCACATTTTTTGCTTGGTGTTGTATGTATTACATATTTCATAAAATATATATTTTATATACAAAAAGCGCGCGCGCGCATATGTGTATTGTGTGTACGTGCGTGCGCATATACACATCTAAAACAAAACATCGGAATATGTCGAAAATTAAATCCAGGCAAAAATATTTTAGGCAAAGATTATTTGAAGCATATTATGCATAAAAAATTATAGTATAATCAAGAAATCAATAATTTACGAGTTATATTTAAGTATAAAATTACCTTTTTAAAAAAGGTAAAAAAAGCGCCAAGTGTATTCCTCGAAGAAAAACTAATATTCAATTAAGAAATAATATCAAAAAATAGTACTTTTTTTTTATAAAAGTAAAACCTAAGTTATATATCTTTGTATTTTTATTGAAGAATTTTCCTATTCTAATCCAAGTGGTAGTAATTTTATTTTAAAAAACATTATTGTATCGCGAAATTGCGTTACCTAATTTAACCTATTTGTTATGCATTATTTGTATTAAAAATTTGATATTAATAATAACTGACGCCAAAAAATTGCATTATCTTATTCAACCCAAGTGATACATACATTAAAAATTTGATATCAATATCTAGCGCCAAAAGTTTAATTACATAAAATTCTTTTCATTGTTTTCTTTTTTTAGTTTAAATTATTGATGTTTTTATTACCTTGTATTTTGATGTTTAGCAGTAAGTAAAATTATATAAGTAAAATTATATAAAAAGTTCTTGTATTTAAATTAAATTATTTATTCGTTTCTGTATTGTTACTTCATTAATGTTCTGTGATTACATTTTTCATTTTAATATATGTATACATATGTATATGTATTGTAATATATGTATATATATATGTTCAAAATGTAAAAAAATTATGGAAACATATGCTGGAATATTGCATATCATAAATTATAGAAATTTTATGTGATTATAACTTTTGGCACCAGTTATTGATATCAAATTTTTAATAATATATATGTTTAGGTTGAATAAGTTAACGCAATCTTTTTAGGAGATCTTTTCTTATTATAACTTGGCACCAGTTATTGATATCAAATCTTGAGTAGAAAAATCTTTATTACTTCTAGTTCACAGAGCCATAGAAGGGACTTGATTTATATTTTTCTTAACCACTCACATCCATCCATTCCTTCTACTTTTGGCCATTAAAATCTAAATCATTTACCTCGAACCTCCATAAAAGTAACTTGTCGGGACTAGAGTCCCTAGAAGGGAGAGTGTGGCCGTTCCCCACAAAAT
>NW_012027398.1:3795-4461 GCF_000956235.1 Wasmannia auropunctata
TCGGCCCACCGCCAATACTAGCGCGCGACCGTCCATGAGCCGCTCGAACGCACAGCCATTTTCGCTGTAAACAATTCCCCGCTTGCCGCGTCTCGCTCTAGGCAACCGCGCTCGATGGACGGTCGCGCGCTAGTATTGGCGGTAAGCTGGACTCGCCGAACGAATACTCGCTCATTCGGCGATATTCAAAAATTAATATCTCGTTAAACATTGCGAATTTTGCAAAATGGTAGAGGACTTTTCGATTCAGTTTAGTCCATTCTATCTACCCATGAGCGGTCATACACCTATTCTGAGACACCCTGTACATATATATATATATACAGGGTGTCTCTTAATAGGTGTATCACGCTTATGGGTAAATACAATGGACTAAACTGAATCGAAAAGTCCTCTATTATTTTGCAAAATTCGCAATATTTAACGAGATATTAATTTTTGAATATCGCCGAATGAGCGAGTATCCGTTCGGCGAGTCCGGCCCACCGCCAATATTAGCGCGCGATCGTCCATCAAGCGCGGTTGCTTAGCGCGAGAGCCGTGACACGCGGCGAGCGGGGAATTGTTTATAGCAAAAATGGCTGTGCGTTCGAGCGGCTCATGGACGGTGCGCTAGTATTGGCGGTGGGCCGAACGGATACTCGCTCATTCGGCGATATTCAAAAA
>NW_012027399.1:0-440 GCF_000956235.1 Wasmannia auropunctata
TTGTACACACACACACACACACACGCGCGCGCGTCGCCTAACCGAATCGGACTCCCCAAGTCCATCTTAAAAAATAGCGCGCGATATTAGTAAATAAGAATTCTTGTGCGTAGCTTGTAATATATAATATTGTACAGCATATAGAAAATTCGACCCCTCATTTCTTTTTTCAAAGGGGAGGGATGTTGTAAGTCTCGCTTTGACGTACTTACAACGTCACACTTAGAAATAAGCAGGTCACTGTTGCAATCTATTATTGCAACAATGACCCATAATAATTGAGGATGCCGACGCAGGACTTCGGCAGCCTCAATACGCGCGTCCTCCAAAAACTGCGGCAGTTGCAATTAAGCAACAATTGCAACTGCTGAGCAGTGCAGTGGCCCACTTGAGACGGGATAAAACCCGCCGTCCAGCGGACCACTGCGGAGTTCAACTTT